>NC_034601.1:13930059-13941003 GCF_900095145.1 Mus pahari
GAGTTCGAGGCCAGCCTGGTCTACAAAGTGAGTTCCAGGACAGCCAGGGCATACAGAGAAACCCTGTTTTGGGGTGGGGGGGGGAAGAAAAAGAAAACAGAGTATCAGTTGGCAACACACACACACCACACACACACACATACACACACACTCTGCTCATTCTGGCCACAGACATCAGTGTTCAGGGCCCAGGTGGTACAGGAGGCTCATGAAAGGATGTGCTACACCTGGACAACCCTCAGTTCCCACCTGACACTGCCCGGCCCCCGTCTTGAGTGGACATGGGCGGTGAGTACTCTTTTCCAGTGTCCAAAGCTACAGCTCCTACAAGCTGCTTCAGGCCCCAGCCCTCTGGTACCCTTTGCTTCCCCAGCTCAGCACTTCCATGTCTAATTAGAAATAGGGCCACCATGAACCTGAAAAGAACCCCATTACAGTAGAGAGTGCCATTGGGTCAAGCTGAAGTCATCCTTTGACAGAGTCTAGGCTTGGTACTGGCTTACCTGTCCTTCCTTGCAGTCCCCTACTAAGGTAAACTGTCACAGAGACAGGCTAGAAGGTGAGCACAGTGGGACCCCACTCTGGCTGCCTAGGAGCCAATCATTATGCACAGCTCATAGCCAGGGAACTACAATGCCTATGGAGCCCCTGGGCACATCCATGCACTAAGATGGGAACATGACCTTCCTGCCCCATGTAGTTAGTCCACACGAGGTTGGAGCTAGTTATGCCTTGGCAGACCAGGGACCACAATAAGATGGCAGGGCACAGCAGGGCAGGCTGAGCAGGGATGGCCCTGCAGAATGGCTATGACTGTACAAGGGTGGGTCTCCTGCATACACTAGCATCGGACCTCCTGTAGGAAGAAATGAGACTACCGCCCTACATGTGAGTCTGGATTGTCACCGTCCCTGTCTGCGCTTTCCTGGGCCTGGCTGCCTCTTGCCTCCCTTTATTGTAGTGTCTGCCATATGAAGGAGCGAATGAATGCACCACTGGGCTTTCTGTCTCCTAGGATTATAGGAAGGCTACTGAGACACAGCAGGAGTAGGGTAGTCTGTTGTCCCACAGCCAGTGAGGGGAAGGCTCAGCCTTTGCCTCCAATCCAGAGGGGACAAAGTTTCTGCAGTCATGGTCCCTCTGACAAAGGCCGAGAAGCTCGCTATTGTCTCCAGCACCACCCAGCTCACCCTTCCGGTCTTCTGCCACAGTCACCTCCTTGTTCCTCAGCATTGTCACATAGCTGTCCTATCGTACTCTACCTGTCCCTTCCTCCCTCACCATGGAGTCCCGCTCCCTGTCTCTGCCACCCTGAGATCTGACAAAGAACAGTATTTAAGTGCTCATGGGGAAAAAAATCAATTCACCCGGTTCCACCTTAATCCATCAGTTCCATTTCTGATAAATGACCTGGTCCCTGCTATGGGGTTACCATGTGACAGCAATATCCAACGGATACTAATAGCTAGGTCACTAAGGCAGATGGCTGGCCACTGTCCTCTGGCCAGGGATGGCCCCAGGTCCTCAGCACAGGGTGTATGTCCTTACACCCCTCCCCACCCAGTGTCCTAGCCCACTCCAGGGTCACCCGAAGCCCCAGACCCTGTCCATCAGGGTGCTTGTCAGTCTACCGTTGACCTGAGAACCGAGTGTCCAGGCCGTGGAGCCACAAAGACTCCCGAGCAAAGCCTTTAAGGGCAGAATTGAGCGGTCAGATGAAGGAAAGCAGAGCCTCCTGAGTGGAGGGGACAGAGGAGCCTGGAGCACATGCTAGCGCTGTATGCCCTCAGCTCCCCTGTATCTGTCTTGCTAAAGGGCCTTGTGTCAGCTCCATCCCATCACGACAGCTACATTGAGGCTCACACACAAGCCAGCACCCCAGCCAGGCTAGGTTCCCCAGCTATACCAGCCTGCAGAACCAGTTTGGACACAGGCAGGATTTGGGTGCCACTCGGCTACCAGACATGGTAGATGCTCAGATGGCAGAAGCACCCCCCTGACTGGCCCATGGGCCCCTCACACCCCTATTGCTTTCCATGGAGCCAGTGGCCAATCTGGACACAGAGGTCAGAGCCCAGCGCTGCCCCTTACTCCATGGCTGTAGTAAGCCTAGGTCCCTCGCTGGGAATCAGGAACATCAGGCAGGATTAAACGGAATGTGCGGTGGCTACACGGGGCCCACAGAGGAATGAGCCAGTGTTAGAGGACGAGTGGATTAGACTCAGGGTCAATATTTGTGGAACTGAATTGAATCCGTCAGCTGGGAGCTGTGCGGGTTCAGGGTAGCTTTTTGGCTCCTACACCAGGCAGGCAGAACTCAGCACACAAGCCTCTCGCAGGTCAGAGAACAGCTCCGGGATAAGAAGCCCACTGAGTCTGTACCCTTGCAAACAAAGCAGGCTAGGCAGGGGGCAGGGCTAGGAGTTGGCTATGGGTTTCTGAAATGGATGTGAAGGCCCCACCTTTACTCCTGGAACCTGCCCGGTCCTATAGAAAATATAGTTGAGGACCAAGGAGACTTTGTGTCTGGACCCCTAGGGTCAAATTACACACTGTACTGGGTTGTCACCCAGAGGTGTGAGATGGGGTGTGTCAGAGACACAACAGAGCAGATTGGGCGGGGTCCAAGGGACAGAATATTCCATGACTGCTGCCAGAATTCTTGCTTAAAGGGTCCTGGCCACTGCCCTCCCTCCACAGGATGTTCTGGACACATAAGGAGGGACACCATGGTGACATCCACTAGATCAATTCTGGATGCCCTTATTCCTCAGAACCAGAGAGATCCTAGCTTACCTGCTGCCCAAGGCTGCCCTCCTCCCAGCCCTTGAGCACAATTGGATTAGCTGTGTTTGGAAAGCAGCAAATCTGCTTATATTTGAACAAGGGCTCAGCAGATCACACGGGCCAAGAGACGGCCCTGCCTGCAAACAGGGAGATTTGGGGAGGAGAAACTTCGCTAAACAAGTATTAATTGAAAACAAACTCCATGATCTGCCTGGCTACCCTGGCCAAGCAAATGCCTCTTCTCCTAGGGACAGTGGGGAAAACAATCAGGGTCAGCCACCAAGCCCCTAGACTAAGGTCATGATGGGAGCCAGGGAAGACAGTGGGTAACAATCCCCCATGGGAATATGGGGCCCAACAGAACCCCTCCTCTGTATCTCCATGACCCAGATCCCCCCCTCTCCCAGTGACCCCCTCAAAATCTCAGGGCATGAGCAGTAGGAAGTTTTGTGCCTGAGTATCTTTTTTTTTTTTTTTTAAGATTTATTTATTTATTATATGCAAGTACACTGTAGCTGTCTTCAGACACTCCAGAAGAGGGCGTCAGATCTTGTTACGGATGGTTATGAGCCACCATGTGGTTGCTGGGATTTGAACTCCGGACCTTCGGAAGAGCAGTCGGGTGCTCTTACCTACTGAGCCATCTCACCAGCCCGTGCCTGAGTATCTTATTGTCTCACCTGTCCAGCAACTGGGAACACCTCAGAGGCCGCTGGCATGCAAGTCAGACCTTCCGCAACAGCAGGGTAGTCCTGAAAGAGAGACTAAGGCAGGCTGAGCTAGAATCTGTTGGGTCTCTTAGGAGTGGGTTGTGTGGCTGATGCTGCTTTCATCAGTGGTTGTCAGGAAGGTCTCTACGTCCATTCTTGCCAGTCCTGTCCTGACACTAAGCACTGCAAATCAGACCTGGTGATGCTCCCAAAGCCATCAAGGGAGAAGAGCATTTTTGTTCATCAAAATGCAAGCAAATGGTGCCCTGTGCCGGAGAGAAACCCATTGGCTTGAGCAGGGGGCAAAGGCTTGTGAGCAAGACCTCAGGACAGGACAGGCTCATAGTCGCCAAGAGCTCAGGAAGGGATGGCTCCCTCAATGGGGAGGGCTCACACCAGCTTGGTCCTAAGGGGCATCTCACTTGCCGGGGCTCATGGCAGCCCACCTCTCCCTGGGAAATCTGTCCTGAGCTGAGAGTCTCCTGGCTGGAGAGGGGGCAGGGAGAGATAGAGAAGAAAAAGCACAAAGGAAGAGGTGGGATGCCCGTGTAGATGTCGGGATCCTCCTGGGCGAGGGCTGAGACCTGTGTAGATGTTGGGGTCCTCCCAGGAAAGGGCCAAGGAGGCAGGACCAGGTGGCGGAATACCCTATCACTCCCTGCCTTTCATTAATCTCTCAGCGCTCAGGAAGCCAAGTACAAAGCCTGCTGAGACTGCACAAGCTCCCTGTGATGATGGGTGATGGGGAGGGTGGAGGGAGGGTGGCCCGGCCCTGGCTGATGGAGTTGTGAGACCGGGAAGGTGAACATATATGCAAGTAACGGGATTGGAGGGGAGCCAACACTATGGTCCTTTAAACTCGTGGAATCCCCGTGCGCGATCCAGGGATCACAGCCTCTGACACTAACCCAAGGCTCTTGTGACCTTGTACCCAAGTTTGGGTCCACCAGTCAGGCTGTGACCACATCTTCTCCATACGGTTTCAGCACGGGTGGGGCCTCCACCTTCTCAATCTAGTTCATCCCCCAGCAAGCCAGGACAATCAATTATTCAGCTTCTGACTCTCAGCCTTCTCCGGTTAGTGCCTCGTAAAGCTAGAGAGATAAATCTCTCTGCCTACATTCTTGGCACCTGACTGGGAGCAGGATACCCCTAGGGCAATGATAGGCCCTGCCCCAGACCCCCCTCCCAGATCCCAGAGCCTGCGAGGAGCATTTCTGGCACCCTGCCGTTCCTTAGCTATTAAACCAATAACTCAGCAGAGACACTTCGGAGCAAACTGCACGGGTTCCCACCCCCACGACAGCAAGAGCCCTACCAACCATTACAACTGCAAGAGAGGCTGTCCCAGCAGACATGGTCCTGTCACACAGGCTGACTTCCAAAGGGACAAGGAGATACCCAGGGACATAGAGGGGAGCTGTCTGCTTGCCTTCAGTCATATCAGATCACTGCTGAACAATACCTGGTCACCCTGTTGAAAGGTAGCTCCAAGTACATCTTTCAAAAGCCACTGATACAGAATCCTGCATGAAGCCAAGAGAGGCCACCTGCTTGCAAGGCCACGCTGATGGGACACTTACAAGCCTCCAGCAAGACACGTGTCCCCAGGAAAACTGATTACTTGATCCAAGATCTGGAAGAATCTAGATTAGTTCCCCAGACCACATAACCAGGGAAGCATTTGCTGAGTGACTGACTGACTTCACAAACTCTACAGACTCTAGCATGGCTCTGGCAAGAAGTGGAACAGAGACAAAAGGGACTAAGGAAGCAAAATCATAGAGACTGGGGCAAGGCAGAGGGGAGCTGAGTCCTACTCCCAGAGGCCCTGCCCTCTGAGGAAGAGCAACACCCATCCCTGCAGTGTCTCCTGCTTCAACCTCGATGGACACAGGACAAGACCTGGGCTATGCTGGCGGCAGCTCTGCTGACCCGACTCCCAGTCAGAGCCCCCTCCTGCCTCCCACTCTGCTAACCTCTACAGGGCAAGGTCAATGTCCCAGCAATTACCATTAATAAGTTGAGGGACATTATCCTGGGTCTAACTCTAGTGTTAATTGAGACTGATCCTTTCTCCACTTGTCACCTCCTCTGGATGCAGCCACCCTTTCTACAGCTTGGTCCTGCTGCTTGCCTGATTCAAGCACCCTAGGCTGCCCCTATTTTGACCGGTAGCTCACCCAGTTCTCAGACCCTGCTGGGAGCCTAAACCTCCCAGCACTTTCCCTGGGACTTTGACTGCCCTGGTATGCACAAGCTCTCCCTCTGGGAATTTCTACTCCAGCCAGGGGTACTGGGGGGTCTCTCCTTGTCCAGACTCCCTGTGCACAAAGGGGGGTCTGTGTCTTTCCTACTTCTAGGCCTCTGACTCTATTGTACTGTCAAACAACCATTCCGTGCTGGTGTCTGAGCCAGGATCCAGTAGAGACAAAGGGCTCTATTCTTCCCAATGGCAGGACAAGTTGGAATCATGGGGTTTGTGGCCAAAAAACAAGGCTAGTCAGTCATTATGAGGCTCTGTGCTCATGTATTGGCAACTTTCAACAAGTCACCAGATAGGGGTGTCCTAGGGTGGAGTTATTCAGGAACAGTGAGCCACAAACAAAACTCTGGGGGTGGGACGTCCAAAAGACACCACCAGATAACTGTTTCTTTGTGTTCTGACATACGCTGTCACTGGAGCACTGGAGCCCATGCTATTAAGTCTGGTTCTAGACCCAAATACTCCATCCAAATTAAAAGAAAACAGTATAGCATATCAAAAGAAACTGAAAGGTTAATTTACTTAAAGTTTTGGCCAAAAGTAGGGAGACAGAAACTTTAACTCTGTCCCCAACTTACCCATAGCTGCATCACAACATACAGATGAGTGACACAGAAGCCAAGCTGTCTCTGTCTTTGTTCAAGAGTCAGATCTAGCCCTGGTCCTTTCTGCCTTCCCACACAGAGTTTCCTGGGGAAATCCTGACTCATGCTACCTGCCTTCCTTACTAACATCCCTCACCCACTTTTTCCACTGCCTGAAGTGAAACTACTGAGAGAGAGCAGACCTGTCACAATTTTGCTAATATTCACCTGCACTACAGACCCTCCCTCCCTCCCTTCTTCCCTCCCTCCCTCCCTTCTTTCCTTCTTTCCTTCTTTCCTTCTTTCCTTCTTTCCTTCTTTCCTTCTTTCCTTCCTTCCTTCCTTCCTTCCTTCCTTCCTGCAGGATCTCATGTATTCCAGGCTGGCCCTGAATTTGCTATGGGATCAAGAATGACCTTGAACTTCTGACCTCCTGCTTGCAGCCCACAAATGCTAGGATTACGGATGCCTGCTGCCACACCTGTTTTATGCAGCTCTGAGGGTAAAACCCAGAGCTCTGTGTGTGCTAGGCAAACACTCTGCCAACTGAGCTATGGAGCCCGGGCATGCATTTTCTGAGGAAGACCAGAGTTGAAGACCAGACACTGGGGGTGAGAGGAGGAATGGTGAGAGAAGCTGGTAATTCTAGAACATTCTCAGAGTGGTGGCTGGTATATGACTGGGGTACCGTGAAGGCTGTTCTGCAGGAAGTACACTGTGTCCAGTATTCAGGACAATGGCGGTAGGATGCTAGTGAGGGGGGGAGAGCAGAGGAGCTGAGGGGCAGTCCATAGGGGCCTGATCTGTCTCCTTCATCCACAGAGTGGCCACCGGTCTTGCTCATGACCCTCATGGAGACGAGGATAAAACCTCTGTAGTCACTGAGGAAGGCTGGGGGCCACTCTTAGAGACAGGAGCCCAAATAAATGTGCTGAAGCCCCAGGGCATGGACACACACACAGTCAGGTGATAGGGATGTAAGCAGGGAGGCCTTTAGAGCAGAGTTCGGACCTCACTGTGTGGGCTGCAGGTAAGACAGAGATGACAGAAAATAACTTCACCATTAAAAGGAACAGGAAGGAAAAAAAGGAGGGAAATAGATGCCGAATCCCAGTGGGAAAGAACTTTCTAAGAAAGAAAGCCTAGATGAGTACACTTTGTGTGAAAGCTAAACTCTCAGCACCAAAAGAGACATCAAGGCAAAGGATGAGCAGCATGCCGGGCAAATGCTTGACACTGACACGACAAAAAATTAATACCATTACCACAGTGTGAGTTATGCTGAAGCAAAAATACTGAGAAAGATGTGTGTGCGCTGCGGATGAAACGAAGCGTATGGCCCGTGTACACACAGAGATACTCGTGCACGCACCTGCACACACGTGTGTGCATACACACACGTACATGCACACACACATGCTCACACACAAATCTGTGCACACACACATACAGCAACATTCTGGCCCCTCCGCCTGTGTGGCAGTAGCCTCTCTCGTTCTGAGGTTCCAGTCAGTTTGTAAACTGACAGAGGTTATCTAGGAGCAGCCTTTCCTGGCTCGGTGCTGACCGAACATGTACACAGAGAGCCAGATCAGGATTCATGGGCTAGCAGCCACAATGCTAGGAAAGCCAGAGCCAGAAACAACACCTAAAAGACATTCTTGATAAAACCTCACCTGAGATAAATGCAAAAAAAAAAAAAAAAAAAAAATGGCCATTCTGGGAGAGGCATGAACATGGAAGGGTGTGCACAGGACAAGGCTGGGAGGCAATAAGTAAACTGTCATTAGCAGTGAATATTTCCATTCTTTAAAATACATGGTAGGACTGGTGAGATGGCTCAGTGGTTAAGAGCCCTGGCTACTCTTCCAAAGGACCCAGGTTCAATGCCCAGCACCCACATGGCAGCACACAGCTATCTATAACTCCAGTTCCAGAGGATCTGACAGCCTCATACAGACACTTGTGCAGGCAAAACACCAATACACATAAAATAAAAATAAATCGGGCTGGAGAGATGGCTCAGTGGTTAAGAGGACTGACTGCTCTTCCAAAGGTCCTGAGTTCAAATCCCAGCAACCACATGGTGGCTCACAACCATCTGTAATGAAATCTGCCGCCCTCTTCTGGAGTGTCTGAAGACAGCAACAGTGTACTTACATATAATAAATAAATATTTAAAAAAAAATAAATCATTAAAAATATACATATACATGGAATGTAGATGCAAGAATGAGATTCTGGGGAATACCCTGGTCAAAATCAAACAACGATACCAAGATCTTCTGGATAGTGGACTAAGCCACTGTCAATTTCCCAGGCTCTGGTCATCTGGGACTGGAAAGACAACCCTGTTCTTGGGTGGGGTGAGACGCTCTAAACTGGGAGGACGGATAGTCAAATGGGTGAGGCTAGGAGGTGAAGGAGTGGGTGGGCAGACACATGAGTCCACAGGTGGATGGGTGGAAGGGTGAATGGACAACTAATAGGTGGATGATAAGTGAATGGGGAGATAGAAAGAGGGACAAACCAGGGATAAGATGATGGTTAACCGGATGGACAGTATGGAGGTACACCTGGGTGGATGCATGCATGGGTAGATGGTTGGATAGGTTGGCAGATGAATGGATAATTGAGAGATAGTTAGATTGACAGGGGGTGGATGAAGACAGGTGAAGGCCTTGGGTGAGTAAGGGTTAGCCGATGACTCCTCCTTAGCCTGTACATTTCCCCTTCTCTCCAGGAGCTATGCTGGGTCCATTCTCTCTACTTGCTTTCTTTGCTGCAGGCATCCTTTGACCAGCCTCTCACCCTGGGTCCCAGACAGCTTCCCTCCCCTTCCCTGTCCTTGGGCTGTTCAATATGCTGGAGTACCAACCCCACACAGCCACCATAAATCCTCCCCTTGTCCTACAACCGATCAATCTCCAATCGGCTCCAAAGCCCCTGAATGTCCGTAGTTCAATCTGGCCATGGGAGCCACAGCCACAGCTGGCTCTGAATGCTGTTGGCTACATATATTGAACTTGAAGCATCGGATTACATGTTTGTTCAATAGCAATAAACTCCCGAAGTTTTATAGGGTCATAAAACTGCTGCCTGGGCTCCCACTTAGATGGTGTGTAATGTACACAGACCGGTTTCCCTGCTAATGGGGCAGTGCAAGTGATTTGGGGCTATTAGCTGGAAACAGTACATCTGCATTCACCAAATTCTCATAAATAAAGTGGCCCCACCGGAGCAGAACACACAAGACCCAGTCTTGATGTTCAAGGGCAGGAAGCATGGCAGAGTGTGCCAGAGCCATGAGAAGCAATTATAAACAAGGGTGATGGAGGTGGGGAGACAACGGAAGGGGGAAGCAGGGTTCAGTACACCCACCATCCATATGGCATGCCTGCCTGCAGCATACCACACACATTCACCCCTGAGGAAGTCGGTGGTGGCATCTTCTCAAGGTCCTGGTCCCCAACCTTGCCCTCTCGGGAGGATGGTTACAAGTAGGAGGGGAACTTGGAAGGGTGAAGCAGGGAGAAGAAACAGGCAGACGTGGAAAGAGAGATGAAGACAACAGTTTTAGACAAAGACAGGAGTGTATACCTACCCCAAGGTAGAGGGGTAATGAAGGTAGTGGGGTTCCTAAGCCTCCCAATGGAGCTCGATCAGAGGACAGTCAGAGGAATCTTGAGCAAGGAGATGCAGCCGCCTGTTGGTGTGTGCTTGGGGTACAGGCCTTCCGTGTACGGGACCAGAGTAAAGGGCTGTTGGGTTAGGGGTGAGAGAGTTGTGATCTCAGAGGACCAGGAGCCAAAACAGGGCCCCAAGGGAAGCTGTCCTGTTAGGTTGGTCTGCACTGGCCTGAACCCAAGGCCACCGAAGAAAACCTACCCAGATCCCCATGCCTAAACAGTAGCAAGAGACAGAGGAGCAGCTGGGAGCTAAGCGCATGTCAAGCCCAGGCAGACAGAAGAACATGTGCCCAGATAATGCCCATAAGCCCTGGGGCAGCATCTGCCAGGCCCCTTCTCTGATAACCCCCTGGCACCCTAGATAGTGGCAGATCCCATTTCAGTCTCTGCCTGGGTCTTCCTTAACACTAGAACTGGGCACGCGTGTGACTTTGCCCTGATCCTTTGTAACTTTGCTATCGACCCAGATCCTTAGAAACACATCGATTTGCCTGAATAAATCAATATTTATTGCGACTTCAAGGCCTAGGGCCTGAGGAGGGCCTACAGGCTGATAAATGGAGCCAGCACGCTACAGGATTCATCCAACAGCTTCCTGACTACACTCCGGCCTCAGGGCCTCCAAACTACAGTCCCACCAGAAACAAACTCCCCAGTGATAGCCTGCCAAATACAGACACAGAGCCAAGGTGGCACAGGGAAGGTGATAACCCCTGGGCTGGGTTATCTCCCTGTTTGGCTTTGGACAGCCTGCAGTCCTGCTTAAGAGAAACTGTGCACTTGTTTGGTAATGAGAAGAGGAAGTCTCTGAGGACAGCAAGTCTGGGTTATTTTCTCCAGCCGCCTCCTCTCTCTCTCTCTCTCTCTCTCTCTCTCTCTCTCTCTCTCTCTCTCTCTCTCTCCTTTCT
>NC_034601.1:13942273-13964272 GCF_900095145.1 Mus pahari
GTGTGTTAGGTAGGTCAGTGTGTTAGGTAGACCCTGTGTGTTAGGTAGACCCTGTGTGTTAGGTAGACCCTGTGTGTTAGGTAGACCCTGTGTGTTAGGTAGACCCCTGTGTGTTAGGTAGACCCTGTGTGTTAGGTAGGTCAGTGTGTTAGGTAGACCCCTGTGTTAGGTAGGTCAGTGTGTTAGGTAGGATCTAGTTGTTTTTTTCCTTGCTCTGATAAAATTACCTGACCAAGTCTGGCAGTGGTGGCTCATGCTTTTATTCCCTGCTCTTGGGGGGCAGAGACAGGTGGATCTTCTAAATAGAGGCCAGCCTGGCCTATGGATGGAGTTCCAGGATAGCCAAGGCTATCCAGAGAACCCTCTTTCTGGAAAAACAGATCAGTACCTGATTAGAGAAAGCGTGTGAAGGAAGGGTTTATTTTTGGCTCACAGTTTGAGAGCATAATCTATCATGTTGGAAAGGCATGGTGGCTGGAGGATACAGTGGCTGGGTCATGAGGGTTTGTTTTAGCAGCCAGGAAGCAGAGAGAAGTGGACACTGGTATCCAGTTGTCTCCTCTCTCCCACATTCCAGCTCCTGCTCCTCATATGCACAGTGAGAATTCCCTCATTTGTTGCCCAGAAGTTGTCTTCTAGATGTTAAGTTGACAATGGTTGTGGTGGTTTGAATATCCTTGGCCCACAGGAAGCAGCACTATTATGGGGTGTAGCCTTGTTGGAGTAGGTGTGACTTTTTGTCTTAGTTTGGGTTTTGTTGTTCTAAGCAGACACCATGGCTAAGGCAACTCTTATCAGGGACAACATTTAATTGAGGCTGGCGTACAGGTTCAGAGGTTCAGTCCATTATCATCATGGCAGAAAGCATGGCAGCCTGCAGTCAGACACGGTGCTGAAGAAGGAGCTAAGAGTTCTACATCTGGATCTGAAAGCTGCTAGGAGAAGACTGGCTTCCAGGCACATAGGAGGAGGTTCTCAAAGCCCAGCCCCACAGTGACACACTTCCTCCAACAAAGCTAGACCTACTCCAACAAGGCGTGCCATTCCCTGGGCCAAGTATACCCAAACCACAACCTTGTTGGAGGAAGTGTGTTACTGTTGGGGATGGGCTTTGAGATCCTATGTTCAAGCTCCACCCAGGGCAGAAGAGTCCCCTCCTGGCTGCCTTGATCCAGGACCAAAATGTAGAACCCTCATCTCCTCCAGCACCATGTCTGCATGCATGCTGCCATGCTTCTTGCCATGATGATAACGGACTAAACCTCTGAACTGTAAGCCAGCCCAATTAAATAATGTCCTTATAAGAGTTGCCTTGGTCATGGTGTCTCTCCACAGCAATAAAACCCTAAGACACAGTCCTTCCCAACTTCCTGTCTACTCAGGCACCAGACAGTCACTTGTCTGTCAGAGCTCCCTTCAGGGACCAGCTGTGAATGCCCTCAGCAAGCATGCAGAATCCACCCCAGGAGCCCTCCTGGCAGAGGGCAGGCCTTTACCCCTCAGTCTCTATGAGGGTGACATGGAGAGTGGTGGATCCTCTAGCTTTGCGATGTTGTAGACCAAACTGGGTGTGGGCAGAGCTCTCTGATTGAGAGTGTGTTCCTGTGGTGATTTGAATATGCTTGACCCATGGGAAGGGCATTATTAAGTGGTGTGGCCTTGTTGGAATAGGTGTGGCCTTGTTGGAGGAAGTGTGTCACTGCGTAGGTGGACTTTGAGGGCTCCTAGTGCTCAAGCCCTGCCCAATGCAGAAGACACAGTCTCTCCTGGTTGCAGTTGAATCAAGAGGACCCTAAGCGCCTTCTCCAGCTCACTGTCTGCCTGGATGCTGCCATGCTTCCTGCCATAATGATTATGAGCTGAACCTCTGAGTCTGTAAGCCAGCTCCAATTAAATGCTGTGCCTTAGAAGAGTTGCCTTGGTCATGGTGTCTCTTCACAGCAATGGAAACCCTAAGACAGTACCCATGATGCAAAGGTTCCTATTCCAGCAAATTCTAGGGTTCTAACTGGAGTCACTGCTCTCAGAGGACTGGAAACCCTAGTGGTCAGTTCTCACTCACCAGATCTGATCTGGTGACCTCCAGGAAAAAAAACTGTCACTGCTGCTTCCATCTAAAATGGCAGAGTCTGGGTCTTGGGCATAAGTCATTTCAGAGCCTTAGAAGATGTTGAGGATACAGAACACAGGAGTCCAGAGAAGAATTTTCAAGGCCAAGAAGCCGCTATGACCCTGACCCCAACTCTAGTCTCCCTGCAGCACTTTTGGGGCCTTTCTAGAAGATTCAGGAATTACAACTTCTTGTTAGTCAGAGTTCCCAGGTAGAGAAGAGGAGTCTGATTGAGGCTGGCAGCATCCATAAGCTTTGGGAAAGGCCCCTGTCTGCTGGGGTGAGAGGAAGGTGGGCCTGCGTCACAGCCAACTCCATCAGCCATGCATCCTGAGCTTGGGGTCTCAGACCCGTCCCTTTCATACATATTCATGACAGATCCAGTCCCTAGGTTCACACAGCACAGAGTGGAATAGCCAATGACCAGGCATTAGGTGACACAGGAAGCCACAGTGGCCAGCCAGCATGAGCACTCAAGGCTCTGGCTCCTGTCTTCACTGTTGATGTGAATGCATAGTACTGGGCCTGCCTCTGGGTGGAGAAGGCAGGCAAGTACACACTGAGCCTCAATTCAAGTCCACATAAAACCACGAGGCAAGAAAGGACTTAAAGCCCAGGCTAGACAGGCCACTGCCATGGTGGTCCTGATTGACCAGTACCAGCTTTGGCTACATCGAAAGAGCTTCATCCACACCTCACCAACTTCTTCCTTCCTCACCCCTTCCACACCATGCTCTGCCACAGCTGGGCAGAGGCCCATGTTCTGCCCCACCCTGCCTCCACCCATCCACCCACCTCACTGCTGTTTACTTGAGGGGTTTCAAATGGATTTTCACTTAAGTGATTATATTTTGAAAGGAAGTCTTACAGCAGTGCTGGAAATGGAAAACAAGCACCGAGGGTGGCAAATAGAAGGAATCCACACAAATAGAATGAAAACAAAACATGTTATGAAATCCCAGAGAAGCCCATGGCCAGCAGCCCAGATGCACTCAGGCCAGGAGGAAACTGCAGGGCCCAGTCACCTTAGGGACACCAGACCTTAGGCAGACCCTGGAGTGCTGGGGACACTGGATTCTGGCTCTAGTCACATCTTAATTCCAGATGCAACCTGAGTCCCAGACATACCTTGTTTCTGGATCCTAGATACACCTTGATTCTGGGTTTAGTCATAACTTTAATCCTGGAGGTTTATGGGTCCTGTTCAAATTTGTTTTCTGGGTCTTGTTTTCACCTTGATTCTGGATCTAGTCACAACATTAATCCAAGATGCTACTCAGATCTGGGACCTGAGCCCTGGTTATATACCTCCATTCCAGATTGACACCTGGCTTTTTGGATCACAGTTACATCTGATTTCTGGGTCATGTGATCATATCTGGTTTCCGAGTCTACCTTGACTCTGGGTGTTTTTTACAGGTTGGTTCTGGGAGCCACTGGGCCTTACCTGGATTTTACTTTGGCTACATTTTGGAGGAGGAGGGGGAGGAGGAGGAAGAGAACCTGCCTCAAAGTTTCATTCACAAGGACAACACCTTACATAATGCTAAGAACATCCTCTGTGCAAGCATTACAGAATGGGGAAGCATTACAGAAGCCTACCTGTGAGTGCTGTTGCATATGGACATGAAATACCTGAATCTTGACCACAGTTCAGATGTGTCATGAAATCCCACAAGGCCCCATCTGCTGCAGGCTGAAGCCCATGCCCAGCAGCCTAGATCCTCTGAGACCAGGAGGAAATGCAAGGTCCCATCACACCCGTCTTAGGCCCTAGCTCTACTTCTTAGTGCTTGTCACACTGAATTCTGGGTTCAGTTCTGGGGACAGAGATTTCCACTCACACTGTCTGCCCTGGCTCCAGGTCCCAGGCAGCCTGCTCTCCTGGTGCAGCACAGGAGAAAGAGACAGCTTAGCTTAACACCACTCACCCACACTACCTGCCTATCTCTAAGCTCACCTCTATCTACATGCCACAAGCACTGAAAAGCTCAGGCTTTTCTGGTGATTTCTTCCAGATGGACCTGTAGGGGCCTCATCCATCCACATTGAGTAGGGCCTCAATCCCAGCTTCACTTCAATAGCAAGACGACTCCCACCCAAATGACAGCTGGCAGTTTTCTTGTTGTTCAGCAAAGTCATAGGATGTCCAGCCCACCCACTGACCTGAACAGGAGAGATAGGCTCCACGTGGCTCAGCCTTTAAACAGCACAGGCCTTGTCAGTGCCTTGGTGGGTGTACCCCTATCTCAAGCTCAGCAAGCTGAGCACCCAGAGAAGGTGCTCAGGAGAAAAGTTCAGACTTGCAAAGGGCCCTTCCTTAATCAGAAGGCAGACTTGCCTCTCCTGAACTGATTCCTAGGCAGAGTGGATGTTGCTGGAGGAGACGCACACATCTCTCAGGGTCCATGGGCATGGGAGAACACTAACTGCAGCCAGCACTTGGTCATTCAAACCTTCAGACATCTCTAACAAGCTATTAACCCCTGTTTCTGCAGCCTGACCTACCCAAGGGGTCCTGAGACTGACCCGTGCATTGCAGCCATCAAAGCCCACACCCAGAAGCCTCTTGTAAGGACAGCGTTTGTACGTGGTGCCCTCTGGATGTGGCAGCTGTCTCCAGGCAAAGCCTGAGGATGAGGATCTAAGTGGGAGGACAGGAACATCTCAAAATCTGGTCAGCCTGTGGCCAGGGTGGGCTCAAACACCACCCTCCTGTTCACGGAGGCCCACCATCCATGAGGCGGCCTCACCACCCACCTTGTCCCTGTGACACTCTTCGCTGTCAGCTTGATTGGACTCAGAATAACCTTTCAGGGTTTTATAAGAGTGGGCTGGAGAGATGGCTCTGGGGATAGGCCATGATCCAGATTAATTACCAGCCTCCATGGCAGCTCACAATCACCTGTAACTTCAGTGCCAGGGACTCTGATGGCCTCTGAGGAGACCAATACATGCAGGAATACACATACATATATACATAACATACATACATACATACATACATACATACATACATACATTCATACATACATATATACATACATTCATACATACATACATACATTCATACATACATTCATACATACATTCATACATACATATATACATACATACATACATTCATACATACATACATACATTCATACATACATACATACATTCATTCATACATACATACATACATACATACATACATACATACATACATACATTCATTCATACATACATACATACATACATTCATACATGCATACATACATACATTCATACATACATACATACATACATACATACATACATACATACAAAACAAACAGGACATGAAGTCAGGAGGGGGATAAGTAGGTTTTAGGACAGGTAGGAGCAGGGAATGGGAGTGAATATCATCAAAGACAGTGTATGCATATATGGAAGTCTTAAAATGTATTTTAGAAAATAAAACAATGCAGGAGACAGCGTTGTGGGATCTGTAGTGCAGCTCCGGAGAGTTTAGCTGGGGAGAGAAGGCCCTCCTGCCTCCTCCAGTTCCTGCATATCCCTGCCACGGGGGACCGCACCCTCAAGCTGTGAGCCAGAGTAAAACATTTCTTTTTTAAGTTGCTCTCCTCAGGTACTTTGTCACAGCTACTGGAAAGCAACGCAGAGGACACCATGTTTCCAGGAATCCAAACCGCACCCCACGCACAGGCGCCACCCAGCCTTCTCTGTCTCGAGGCGTGGTGTGTCCCTCGGAGCCCCGACCCCCATTCCCCACCCCCAATTGCCTTACCCCTCTCGTCCCTCTACCCCCAGTCCCACCTCACCCCTGAAGAGAGGAAGGGCCTCCGAGGTCACAGCAGGGCTCCTGCCACACATGTTTGTCCAGTCCTGTGTGGTGACTGTCTCCTGTGAGCACTCCAGAGAGCCCGGATCAACAGGAACAGAGGTGGGAAAGACTGTGTGGGGTGGCAACTGGTAACCCCTTGTTCCTGAACTGGTGCTATAAGGAGATCCAACTGAAATTCCCCAGTTGGGAGGTGTTTGTCCTTACACACAGAGTCAAGGCACAGCCTAGGCACAGTAGTCCTCATAGGAATCAGGGCCCAAAGTGTCTGGATTGCCGGTCCTAGGGAAGGTGACTGTCATGGAGGGTCACAGAGCCCTGTGTCCAGTAGAAAGGACAGGAGAGCCAAAACATGGCTGCAAAGGCCAGCCATTGCACAAGGGACCAGAAAGCAGAAAAGCTGTGCCCCTCAGCCTGAGAGGTTGTCTCCCATCCTTCTGGGCCGGCTTCCAGCACTGAAGATCCACCAGTTTTCCTGGTTTACCATGTGCCTGTCACACAGCTCTGCTCAGGCCCAGACAGGCCAGGGGCGGTGCTCACTTCACACCTTCCCCTCCCACACAGTTCTTCGGAATACGGTGGCCACTGCCAGCAAGGACCCTTGGGAAATCAGCTGATGCCAATAAACCTCCCTCGGATACGGTAGGGTCCCCAGTGTACCATTGCTCTTCCACATCAACCAGTCCACTGCGGCTGTGTCGCGGAGCCCTCATCCATCAGAGGCGGGGTCAGCCCACGGCTGCTTTCCCACAGCCCGTAGCCCACCCAGAGCGCCTGGCTCCATTGCTGGGGCTGCAGCTCACCCAGCATCGTGGTCAGGAGTCGGGTACTGGCTGGGCTTACCACCCGCCAGCCTGACATTTCCAAATGGGCTAACAGTGCTTTGTCAGCAGGCAGAACACGCACTGTCAGCAGCTCCCCGGATACCAAATGCCAGTGTGGCTACCCAGGCATGGCAGGATGAGGCCCGGACCGGGCGTGGGTGCAAGAGCTGTGGACGGGAGTCCTGGGGCTACCCCGGGGAGAATGAGCTGATCTTTGCCAGCCAGCCAGCTCCAGTCTTTTCCGGCCAAAACCCCACAGAGGCTCCGCTCTTCCCTCTCCCATAACAGGTGTCCACCATAGCCCTGGGTGGGCCTCAGCACCCAGCAACTCTCACTGGACTGTACAGCCTGCTTCTCCCCAGGTGTCTGCATGGTCTAAAAGTCAAAGCCACAGTTATCCCAAGAGTCCCAGAGTGGGCTTTAGAGAGCATTTCCTACCACATTGCTGGGCCCAGCCTGGACAGCCAGCTGGGACTGAGAGAGCAGCCAGCAGCCAGCTCCACGGGCCCAGGCAAGTCTATTGAAAGAAAATGTGGGTGAAGCCAAGCCCCGCCCACAGCTCCACAGTTCCCTGGAGGGCCTCACCCACCAGCAGGTTGGCATTCAGGGTAGGGAAGCAAAGACAGTGACTGGGAGATGAAGTGTGAATGACTCACGGGTGTCACAGCTCCTTGACTTTCAAGGAAGTTAGAATAGACTGAAGCCAGTCCTAGATTGTGGTAATTGCTCATAGCAGCGCGGGCCAATTAGCATGTGACTGAGGAAATGAAAACAAGACTTTTTTCTCCTGTTGAAATATTTCAATACAAAATGTAGGAGGCTCTGCTGCTAAATGGAGTCTGCCGGTGGGGAGGATACTGTGCGGGAGACTCACTTGGGTCCTAGTACACATGTCCTAGGAACATGACCCTGCCAGTACATGACCTCAGGAGGACATAAGCCTGGGAGGAATTCACATTTACTCCAGCCCACGTGGAGAGTGCCATCCACTTCAGTAATTAACAGCCATATTGTGCCCAGTGATATCATCAACTGGGGCAAATAGAGGGGGGAGGTGAGATGGGCAGGGGCAGCTGGGGCAGCTGGGGAGGTGAGATGGGCAGGGGCAGCTGGGGCAGCTGGGGCAGCTGGGGCAGCTGGGGAGGTGAGATGGGCAGGGGCAGCTGGGGCAGCTGGGGAGGTGAGATGGGCAGGGGTAGCTGGGGCAGCTGGGGCAGTTGGGACAGGTGGGGTAGGTGAGATGGGCAGGGGCAGCTGGGGCAGGTGGGGCAGCTGGGGAAGGTATAGATGGTGGAGCAGGTACTGCTGGGTATCAATTTAATACCTGAGGGTGTGAACTGATGGGGAGGAGACCTGGGTCTGCAGAGCAGGTGCTGGGCCCTATTCCTGCTGTGGCTGGAGTGCAGCAAGGAAGATGGAGGCTTCTTGGTTCTTGCTCAGAGAGAGTTCCCTCTTCCCCTGTGCCTCTCAGGGACTCCAGCACCTTCAGTAAGGCCTGAGCAAGCACAGAACTTTTATCAAAGGCTGTTCCTGGCAATGCCCTACTTGTGGATTATCTCCCCACTTAGCAGGGCCTCCTCTGCCTCTGTACCCATAGGAAGGCGTTGGGTATAGTCCCCACAGCTGGTAACCCCAGCACTCCCTTTGTACTTGTCTCTTCCCCATGACACCCCAGACCTGGCAGAAGACTGACAGGGCTAGCCAGGGCCCCTCAGCATACTGAGCACATCACCTCTCCCTCTCTGCGACTCTGCAGCATCTTTGAGCTGGTTACCATCGGCAACCCTGGGATCCCAGTCACAACATATAAGTGGGAGGCTAAATCACTGATCCCAACAGTTAGAGCACACGAGGGCCACCTTCTTAGAGTTGAGCCCTGACAGACAAGCCTACTGGGGCAGGACCCTGCCCAGCCTACCTTGTTCTCAAAGTCAGTTCTTCTTCTTGAAGGTCTTCTCGGGGCTGTGGATACCCACACTTGCTAACAGGGCTGCCAGGCCTAACTCAGGCCGATTGGTGGCTGATTGATGGGTAATTGTTTTACCTCTGAACAACCCAAGCCCCATAATTTCGAGGCATAAATCCCAGCCTGTCGGGCTTGGCTGACATGCAATGACACCCAGAATTAAACGGGAGCATAACAATTAACAGCCCATAAAAGTGTTTCTAACTGAGCTAGCAAGGGAGCACTACCAGCAGGCAGCTGCTCCATCCCCTGGTGGGGATCCCACAGAGGCCATGTCCAGGAGGGAAGCGCTGCTCACTCTTCTCACCAGCAGCTCCCACTCCTGGGATAAAATCACACCCTGGATTCAGCACTGTCCAGGCCCACACCCTGCTTAGGCGAGGCCTCTAAAACAGAGATCCTTAATCCTGCCACCCCCTCAGCTCCTGGTATGACAGGCACTATGAGCCCCCCCCCAGCCCTCCCCAGTCTTTTGAAGGTCACTAGTGAGCACGTGCAGCCATATACAGAGGTAGAAGTCAAGAGCCAAACTCTAAGCGGCCCATA
This sequence comes from Mus pahari, assembly GCF_900095145.1. Lineage (NCBI taxonomy): Eukaryota > Metazoa > Chordata > Mammalia > Rodentia > Muridae > Mus > Mus pahari. Next base: position 13,951,546 of record NC_034601.1, read on the forward strand.
ATGCCCTACCCAATCATTCCCACAGCTCCGTCTAACCCACCCTACCCTACCCTACCCTTGTTCCCAGTGTCACCGTGCCCAGACAAGCGCTCGTACTCAGCCTCACGCCAGGGTCATTTCGGAGGAAACCACACTAAGAGAGGCCAGCAGGCTGTCCCCATGTCTCTGACTCCCGTGGGTTTCACTCTTAGGACCATATGGAGGCCTATAGGGTTCAGAGCTCTTTTAGAGGATGTGCAGCCCTCTCCTACTCTGGCTCTTGACCTCTCTAGCACCAACCCTCGGGGCTGCGAAACCCGGGAGCCTCAGGCCTGGGCAGCAGTGAGAACAATGGTTCCTCCTTTCAGTTCCCCACAGGGCCTCCAGTTTGGGAGCTGAGCTGGTGAGCAAGGCCTCTGAGAAGAGAGGAAACATGATTGACCCCAGGAGCTCCCTGCCTCTGACTCTGAAGTCTCCACCATCAAGGTGTCCTTGGGTTCGGCCATTCCTGTACACTGTGGACAAGGACAGAGCTGGGACCTTCCTAGGGACTCAGTTTGAGGTCCTACAGGTGAGTTGGTAACTCTTGACCCTGCAGCCAAGTGACCAAGGCTGACCAGGGCTCCTCATCACAGTGGACACCCAGCCTTGCCCTGTTAGTGACTCTGCAGTATCTTTAAACAGATCACCCTCCGCTGCCACATCTCAGCCTGTAAGGACAAAAGCACAGGAATCTAGAGGAGCCTTGCTGGCCAGTTCCAAGGACATCATGGTGGCACATAGGAGTCTACTGTCCCCACCGTGCACAAGTAGCAGGGCCTCCCAGATCCCCTATCCATCCTGGAGGGTCCTGACACCTTAGGACTGAGGCTTCAGACCCATGGGTGCTACACTGCAGACTCTCACTGCCTTGGCATCGCACCCATGCTGAGGCTCAGCTTAGCAAACACCTCGTCCCAGTGTTGAGAGCAGCACACAGCAGCTGCCTAGCTTTATCAGCACCAAGCTCTGTTGTGAAACTCTGTAATTGTGATTTTTTTTGCTTTTCTACTAACAGTGTTGCTAGAATCCTGCTCTAGAATGTTCTGAGTCTTCTCAGGAGGAGTACTGCCGTAGGGCACAGGGCAAACATAAGACTCCCCGATTCCTCTCTTCTGGGGTAATTTCAGGGAGTCTCTGAGAGCAGGCCATCGGGGAGAAGCAGAGGTGGGTGCTGAAAGACACGGAGGAAGAGCAGACATGAGGGCAGAGCGGGAAGCACAGGGGACACATTGCAGATGAGTGGAAGGGAGGTCCAGTGGCCAACCGTGTCATGGGACCCTCTGGAGAGAGGCACCCAGCACAGGGTTCTGGGCTGGCTTGGAGGGGAGCATACCTGAGGAGACCGTGCGCCCCGTCCTAGCCTCTGGGCTCAGCCCTCTCCCTGGGCACCCTGACAGGAGTTGAACTGCATTGGGAATTCAGGGCAGGTCCAGCCTGTGCACTGTGTTGGAGAAATGCAACACAATTAATTAGCCCCTAAAAAAAGTGCTTGAAGTGTTTATTGCAGGACGGCGCTCCTGGTTTTATAAGCAGATGGGGAAATAAAGCGGTGGGGATGACAAGCCAGGAACAGCTGCACAGGGACCCGGAACCTAATTCATAATTCAGCAGACTAATCAGAGAACATCTTCTGCAAGCACCGTAATGAAGGGACGTGAGGCTGCAACCGATGAGGCGCTCCCACAGTGCCCACCACACCCTCTTGCCCTCCCCTGCACAGCCAGACCTTAGGCAGCACATACCTTCTGCCCTGGGCCTGGACCACAGAGACCTGGAGCTCAGCATCATAGAAGGGTCCTCTTGCAACACTGCCAACACAAGCCCATTTTTCAGGAGAAGACTGAGGAAAAACAAGGCTGAGCCCAGGACAGTTCCTGATGGGTACACAGACCCACAGGAGCCCTTATCCGGGGTCCTCTGGGCTAAACAGCAGCATCTCCCTTGTGCCACCGTGTGGACCTGGAGCCCTCCTCCCCAGGGGATGGGAGGGAAGAGGAAACAAAGTGATGCTGAGGGGCCATGAGGAGGCTACAGTGGAGCTTCACCCCTGAGCACAGAGGGGGTCTAAACAGGCAGAGGCTGGGGACTGGAATGCAGACAGGGCAGCTCTCGCGCCCTGAGCGGGAGACCTGGAATAATTGGACATAAAAATTCACATGCATTTTATGAATCTTCCAGCTCCGACAGGAGCCCAGCACTCGCAGCGGTTGTGGACTGTAAAATGTGTGGGATGAAATATTTGTGACAGCCGTAAAGTCCTTGTTTTCTCCTCGGCTGCTGTTGAAACAATGGGAGGCAGAGGGTGGGCCCCTGTCCTGCCTCCACACTCTCGCCTGTGTGGCCTGTGTGTACACAGCCTAGAGACTTGGAGAGCCGCCCCCCCCCCCCTGCTCTCAGTCGGGTGAAGCCTTGTGCAACACGCAAGGGACCACTCAGGTTGTGGGGTATCCTGAGGAGGATTTCAGGGGCTCTATGGAGTCGGACTTAGCAGCGCTCATCTCTGACCTGACTCACCGCACTAGAAGGGGTCAGACTCAGAGATAGAGCTTGAGTGAGACGCTGCCCCGGCCTTTGTTGTTCCTCAGAACTGACCAACAAGGGCTCTTCTCTCAGACGTGGAGCCTCAGCACACGGTTGCCTCCTCCCAAGCTGTGAGGGCGCAGCCAGGAAGAAAGTAGTGCCGATGACCAGGCCCACCACTGCCTGAGGATTGGGGCCCAGGAAGGATGGAGAGGCACTTCTGCTCTCCATGCTATCTGCAGGGTACAAGGGACCCCCGTGAGGGCACACAGGCTGTTTGTGCACAACTTTGGCCTGCTGGCTACAGGGCCCCAGCAGCTCCTTCTCTGCATAGCCTACCTCACCTAGCCACATGGGGCTGAGGACAAGAAGCAGAAGAGGCAGGTTGGACTATTCAGCACTGGACACTCAAGCAGGACAGAGAGTTCCGTGTGCCACCTGGGTGTGAAAGGACACATGGGACACACGGCACAACCCCAGAAAGACAGAGCTTTAGGACAGCTGGAGCCTGTCATCTTGGTCTTGATCACATTGAACCCATCTGCCCTCAGTGGCTGGGACTGTGAACAGAGCCACTCTGGGAGGACCCTCCCTTACACTCGGCCCTCCATGCCACCTGGCCCAAGACATCTCATTGGAGAGTCTCATGCCCAGCCCGAGTCTCTGTAAGTACAACTGCTGCACCGTAGGAGCTCAGAGTACAGTGGGCCCAAGCAGGGCTTTAGAGTCGTGGCCTCCTCCCGGGCAAGAGCGCAGCATACCCTTGCCCCTACAAATGCCAAGCCAGGCTGCGTTCTGAAGCACCTGGAGGTCATGGGATCCATTACCTTCTCCTAAGATTAGTGTGTTGTGTCTGGACAGGACACTGGGGTGCAAGGGGCCGAGATGGACCAAAGATAGGGACATATGCAAGCAGGGAGAAACAGGGCCCAGTGGCTTAATAATGAGGCTTGCCTGCCCTGGGTCTGTGTCCACCCCAGCTTTGAGGTTCCAGTACAGACAGGTTGAGCCTGGGCCCACAGCAAGCACCATCCTGAAATAGTCTCTGCCTAGGACTCTCCTGGCTGGGGGATGGGCACTCCAATCTGGAAAGCCAAGGCAGGGGTCAAATATCTGCCAAAACAAAAGGGAGGGCCTTCACAGGGGGTCAGCCCTTGCTGTCTAGGGACTCTGGGTGACAGACCAACCAGAACCATCTCTTGGCTGGGCTCCTAAGGGCCAGAAGGGGCAACCTAATCTCTGGCCACCATGCCCAGTGGGATGCTATGCCCCCGGCCCCAGCCAGCTGCCTGCACATACCCCAACCTGGAGCTGCCGATTGACGAGGGACCTGGGGCTCTGTAGCATGGCCCCTGTGTTTGCTGCTGCCCAAGGGACCCCTCCCAGCCTCTGCAGTTCCTTCTAGCCTCATAGTACCCAAAGGGAAGGCACCAGTCAGCTCACTTCCAGACTGAAGGACCTTTCTTGCTTATCTCTAATGTCTGCCATTTCAAACTTTTCTGAAGGTGGTGTGGTTCTCTCATGGAATCAGAATGGTCAGCACCAGCAAGGGCCACGAGGTGGAGACCCAGGAGCCAAGGGGCTTTGCAGGCTCACAGTCCTCAGCTACTAGTCTGCTGAGGGCCTCGGGGGGAGGGGAGAAGGACCCGGGGTGGGGGTGGGGGGCTCAGCATGTCCTTATGCAGTCATACTTGGGCTGTGCCATCCCCTGGGTGCATTTGTGTCTCTCCTTGGGGATGTGACAAGCTCATTCTACTGCTGCTGCGACGGTTGCATTAACTTGTATCTAATGGGACGTTCAGCTATCGGACATGGAGCAACTGCAGTTTAATTAGGCACTGGAAAGCAGTACATTAATTAAAATAGCAAAAGACTCAGCACAACACAGACGTACCTGGAAGGAGAGCTGAGCTTAGGAGCAGAGGGGGAGCCCTCGGCACCACCAGTGTCATCCTGGGGGGTTCTGTGTGTTTGTCAGCAGTCAGCACTGCGACTACCAACAGCTTCTGCAACACCCAGGTAGGATAAAGCCCTCCTTGTTCCCTTCACCTCCCTACACAGAGAAAGCTATCCCCAGGGAGCACAGGGCCCAAGAGCAGCTGAAGTCTGCAGTGAAGGGCAAAGGTCACAGGAGATAAGACAAGGAAGGCCTCAAAGCAAGAGGTGCCACAATGGGCCTAGCAGGGAAGGATCCCTGTTCCCATCTGACCTCTGTACCTGATTCTCCTTAGACCTACCGAGCTCTTGTCCCTCCATGACAATGAGCAAAGAAAGCTAACCCAAGGTTCTAGTGTTTGCTGCATTCAGGAGAAAGGTTGTCTATGGCTTTAAGAGCAAGTGAGTCGGCCTAGGACAAGTGCTAAGTAAGCTCTGCCATTCCTGAACTATGACACCCTTCCTCCCAGCTGTGCCACCTCTATGGCTGCGGCTGTTGCAACTGTGTAGCAGTGAAACTGAGGGAACTGACCCAAAGGCTACTTCATGCACAGTGGTTACTAACAATAGCTACCCACTAAGTCCCCAGAGTCTACAGGAGCAGAGAGCCACTGCCACCTGAGCAACTTCCTCCTTCAGGACCTTAATCAAGGCTGATGGGGGTCTTACAACCCTGATAAGACTTGGGCTAGGAGGCATGGTGACCACTGCAGCCTCTAGACAGGCCCAATCACACAGTGGCAGGGAGCCCCATGGAGCATAACCGCCATCAGCCACCCTCAGGTTTACATATGTCAAGAACACTGCCAACAGCTGGGCCTGCTGGTGGGACACCCCAGCTACAAGGAAGTTGAGACAGGAAGATCTTCAGCTGCATAGCAAGTTCAAAGCCAGCTGGGGCAATGAAGAGCTGTCAAAAGCAAGTCAGAATGCTACCAAGCTCCCAGCACTTCAGGGCAGGGTTCAAGACCTTTTCTGCAAATCCCCTACCCTCCCTATGCTGGGGCAAACATGGATGCTGTGGTGTGGGCATTTCCCAAGAAGATATTTTCCCCATCAACGGAGACACCAATCAATGTTGTGTGAGTAATTTGAAATTGATTTTAATTAAGTCTTAGAGGAGTTTTGCAGCTCTGCCCTGTGGAGATCTCTTCTTGGTCAGCTACAAAGGGATGGTGAGAACTGAATTCTTCCCATCAAGGCTTCTTGGGACCGAATCTAGAACTCTCCCACGGTCCCCAGGAGGGTCCATGTCCTCAGGCCCAATGAGACAGGAACCTAGAGGCAGTAGTGGTTGAGTTAGGGTCTGGAGGGTGGCTGCTTCTAAGAGAAATTGCCTAAAGGAGACTTGCCCCTGGAACAAAGCTGCCCGGCCATCAGTTCCTTGGAGGCACCTGGAACATTGCTACATCTGTTCCCTCTTGTCACTCTTGGGGCCACCAGAGGCTTGCTGTCCAAATCCCTCCTGCCCGAGCCTTGCACTATAGCCCTTTCTGAACGTCTGCTCTCTGGCTCCATGACCAGCAGCACAGTCTGACCTCAGTTATCACAGCTCAGCAACGGCAGGCTGAGGAGGGAGTCATGAACTCCTTCCCAACCTCAGCTGAACTTGGCGTCTACCTGGCAGGTGGTCGTTCTGCCCACCTACTCCTGCCTTCTCATGTTGCTCTTCGGAGCCTTGATGGTCCCTGATCCCGTAGGTGGGCAGCCCTGCCTCACGCACAAGCGTCCCTCTCCCCGAAGCTGGAGGGCTCAGTTAATGACATGGAGGAGAAGGTTGTTAGCCGAAATGTGTTATTAATGAGGAGGTTTAACTAGGCAGGCCACTAAATCACTTAGCCTCACCAGATCCCTGGGGAAGAGTGTGGGGGAGGCGTCAGGACTTTGGAGGAACTGCTGGGATACTGGGTGGGACTGGGCACAGGGCTGCCCAAGCCTCACTCAGCAGTAATATGGAAGCTAGGAGGGGAGCAGCCACCTGACTGGCTGAGTTTAGGATCCTTGGTAACTAAAGCCTCAGTACTCAGGACAGTGGCTCCTCTCACTTTACAGACAGGAAGCAAAGCACGTGGAAAGAGCATCAAACCCCTCCTGCCTGAGCCTTGCACTATAGCCTTTTCTGAACCTCTCCTCCTCAGCTCTGTGCCCCTCAGCACGGTCCTAACCTCAATCCAGATGGCCCCAATCTAGAGCAAGAACGAGGACCAGGTCTCTTCCCCACTTCTGGGTGAGGGACACCCCAGGTCCCCAGCAGATGGCAGAGGCTCATCTGGCCTGTCGGTGCTGTGCAAGGAAAGATGGAGATGGAACCACTGTGCCACCCACAGGGTCAGAGCCAAGGACACTGGGAACTGTAGGAGAAGGATGTCTGTGCAGGTGGGGTGGGGCCATCAGAAGCTTAATGAGCAATCAGGCACCAAGGAGCCAGGATCCCTCCCACCACCTCCTCGGAGCCCCAGACCCTGGAACGGAGCCATTGCTGATGAGGAAATACTGGCTGAAATGATTCCTGCTGAGGATGCCAGGGCCTGGATTTGAGGCAGGAGGATCAGGAGCCAAGTGCTAGAGACACCTAGGATTGATCTTCTAAACCGTGGGTAGCTCTGACCCTCACAGGCCTACTTACCCATCCACGTGTGACCATATGTGTGGCAGAGGGATGAAAGCACTGGTGTTTCAACCAAATGGTGAATCTGGGCCAGGCTCATGCCCATACTGTCTTGGTTGTGGAAACTAACTGTGCCGAAAGACAGTGTCACCACCCCAGGTCCTCTATGTCTCCAGCAGTGTCTTTTCTGCTTTGAAAAAATTTAAACCCTCAAAACAAAGGCCTGCAGGGGCAGCCTAGCATCCTCTCCTTCTACTCCGTTGTGCCCAACACACGGTACCAGGGTCACCGTCCCGTAACCACCATTGCTACAGCAGCGATGGCCTCTGAGTAGAGAGGAGGTGATTGTAGACCTTTGCCATCAGGGACTGTTTCCTGATACATCTTTACAGGAGGAGGGATGGCTGGGACAGGGGCCATCAGTGTCCTTCCTGGTGCATGGGGACACGAAGGGCTCCCTTCCCAGGGGACAGTCTCTTCTTTGAAATTGGAATGAATTTCTAGGCCTACCTCTTGATTTCTGCCCCACCTGTGACTGCCCAAGTTGTCATTACTACTGTGTTGGGACAGTGCCATGGCCTCTAGGACACCCCACTCACACTTTATGTGAATATTGATGGAGCCATCTTGAGTTAGATCCTAGGAGGACTGAAGAGCTGACCCTCGGTGGTCCAGAAGCCTTGCGCCATTCACCTCTGAGGCATTATGGATTCATAATGACACCAGCTGCAAGCAGTGGTTCTCAGTCCTCTTGGAAGTGACTAGGTGACTAGGGAAGGCCCTGCTCAGAGTCCAGTGGGGGAGATGGAAGGGACTGACCTCACAGTAATGTCTGACCAGCCAGAGCAGGAGAGACCCTCCTGCGTGAGAGGCTCCATTTCCCCCAGACTTTATTGCTATATGGACTCCTGGAAGACTCGATTATGTCCAGGGCTGACAGAATCGACAAAGTACAGGGTGCACATCCTCTCACCAGAGCTGCCCCCCTCTCCCAAGCAGGTGAAGGCTTCCTGTGGATTAACACGCAGGCTACAAGCTCACAGGACCAGGGCAACAGTGAGCAACTGTGGGCAGAATGGCCCTGGGACAGCTCCCAGAGCATGGCAGGAACTAGAAGGGTTGGGCTAGTGGGAAGAACAGCCATGAAGGTCTGAAGATGCACCAGTCTATTAGCCTCGAGACTCAAGATGCCCGTAAGATTCAGTGAGCCTACCCCATGGCCACATACAGCCAAGAGAGATGAGGAAGGAAAGAAACAGGCTTCATCACGTAGCTCGAAACTAACTTTCTGGGCACAGGTGTGCTATCTCACCCTCCAGGTGTGAAGCCCAGCTAACCCTGGCTCACGGCCTAGAAGCAAATGTGGCCAGGAAGCCGACTCACCACACGGCAGCACCAAGGTGCCCGCACTGCTCGGAGCATTAGCAACTTTGATAGGCATTCATTTAACTTTCTCTTTATTATAATTACTTAGGAAACTATTAAATGCAGTTATTAATCATTGAGTAATTATTATCTGCTCTTGTATTAATTATCTGGCCACCGGGAATGTCACCAAGATTTAAGATTTTTAATTGTAATAATATTTCCCAAACACAAGAGAAATTTAGTGCAGCTCAGGTAAAGTAGGGTAGGGCCACCTGGCTAAGTGTCTACATGGCTGAGTACCCATTTTGGCCCCAGCAGGGTTCTGGGGTACCTGAACCCTCGTGCCAGTCCCTTTCTTGGAACCCGAAGTCTTCCACTCCCCAGCACTGAGCTGTGCTCAGGCACCTGGGACCAGTTCGGGCCAGAGTGAGAGACAGCAGAATGCCCATCACTGGAGAGGCGCCATCAGCAGCCCTGCTGTCCCAGCTCAACCTGGGCTGCCTGGAGTCCCCAATGTCCCCAGCAGCACAGATATGGCTTCCAGGATTGCCCATCTCTGTGTGCCCTGGCCAGTACTACAAGATTAGGGCACACTGTGCCAGTGGCTCTGGGAAGCCCAATGGGACATGCCAAGAGAAGGCATTGCTTGGACCACCACAGGAGATCCAGTCACCTGCTCACTTTCCCCTGTTCCCCTTGACATCAGTCCACAACACACTTGGTGGCCACTGGCTCCAATGGCGTGCTATCTATGAGCACTGTCTACCAGAAGAGCAAAGCCCAGGGCCAGCAGCAGAGGGCTCTGAGTGCCTTCCCATGTGAGCCAGTGTAGTGAAGGCTCAAGGGATACCTGGGTCCCTCCCCCAGGGACCTATCCTTCTAGAGAGGCCATGGAGGTGACACACCTGCTGAGGGATGCAGGCAGTCAGAAAAAATCAGACTGCTTTGACCTATTCCCCACCCCACAGCTTCTTCTGCCCCAACTTGGTCAGGGACAGAAGCTGGGTCAGTGTTGCCAGGCATGATTGCATATGCTTGTAATTCCAGCACTCAGGAGTCTGAGGCAGGAGGATTGCTACAAGCTTGAGACCAGCCTCAGTTATATGGTGAAGGCCTAGGCCAGGCCACAGAGTGATTGATACCTGTCTCAAAGGAAGAAAAAAGAAAAAGAAGAGGAAGGAAGAGAAAGGGGAAGAGGGGGAGGAAGAAGAAGAGGAGGGAGGGGAAGAAAAGCTCATTAGACTGAGGCAGAAGGAACATGGGGATGTCTCTGAGTCAGTTCTGGTCACCGGTCCCCCCTTGCTCTACCTCCTTCCATGAATGGCTCTGTTAGATGTCCATCAACTGCAATGTCATGGCATCTCCTATACAGGAGCAACCATAAGCCTCAAACTGAGGGTGGACTCGTCAACATGGAGGTATGATGAGAAGGAAAGGGGGATGATGGTCACTATGAATTGGTGGTAGTAGAGGAAATGGTGGTGCCGAAGGTGATGGTGGTGATGATGGTGATAATCAAGGTGAGCTGAGTGTGATGGTGAATGAATTTAAGCCTAGAATTCAGGAGGCAGAGGCAGGGCCAGCCTGATCTACATAGTGAGTTCCAGGACAGCCAGGGCTACACAGAGACACTTTATCTAACAGCAAAAAGTGATGGTGGAGGTTGTGGTGGTAGGGATGCTAATAGATGAAGTGGTGATGCAGGCAGAGATCCTGGTGACAGTGGTGACAGCGGAGGTCATGGCAGCAGCAGAAGGGATGGAGGTTGCGGTTGCATGGTGGGGCAGGGCGTGCTTGTGGCCACACAACCATCATGGTAAAGATGGATTCACCAACGACTCAACATCCCAGATGTGCACATCCTCTGCCTTCTAGCATGGCTCAGCCGGCCCTCTCCTGTCTGACTGGCTACTCCTGCGGGGATCCTACAGATCATGACAGGACAGTTAGTGTAGCTTGAGCTTAAAAAGAACATTTGATCTTGGTTAAAAATAAATAAGTGTAATTATTGGAAAGGAAAGAGATAGGCTAATACTTACTGCAAGCCAACAGAAGGTAATTACCCCGGGAAGGTCCCCTTTCAGGACACTGGGAGCCATCCTCTCCCTCCTGTCAAGCTCACTGGAAGCTGGCAGTCAAACTTCACAGGGAGCCAGTGGTGGTGGACACCTTTAATCCCAGATCTCTGAGTTGGATGCCAGCCTGGTCTACAGAGCAAGTTCCAGGACAGCCAGGACATCACAGAGAAACCCTGTCTCAAAACAAAACAAAACAAAAACAAAAACAAAAAAAAACAAAACGACAAGACAAAGTCAATTTGCCTAGCAGTGGTGTGGCACACACCCACAATGATGCCCATAGCAACCCACTCTTGCTCACTGGCACTGTGACCCCAGATAAACCCCGGGCCTCTCTGAGCCTGTGAAGTGGATGGTGAGGGAGGGAGAGTCAGTGGTAGTGGCTGTGTCCTGGGGTCTCTATGTAAAAGGATAGGCACGTCTTCCTTCCCCAGACCTGGATCCAAGCCCACGTGCCTCTCCCTGCTTCCCTGGAGGTGGCTTCATGACTTCATGCCCTCTGATAGCATGACAACAAAGCCAACAGCCTCTGAAAGTAGATTGGAGGCAGGGCCTGCTCTTACAGAACCCAACCTGTCACTGGGTTGAGGGAGCCGGAGCCAGAGCAGCCTGGAGACCAGGTGGGAGGACCAAGAGAAGCTGTGCCCAGTCCACCCTCAACTAAGATTCCAGGTCCTGCTGGAGCATGTCCGGGGCTCTGCCCTGGGTCCGACTGAGGAGCCTTGGGTTCCCAGTGAGACCCAGCAGCCCCAGCAGTCCCAGCAGCCTGGAACCTCAGATGTGTCCTCCCTGGCATGCTTTGTCAGGCTACCCTCATCCCATCTCTCCCTGTGCATTCCCTCCTCTCCTGACTACACCGTCCCCTCTTCTAGAGCCAGCAGCAAGGTCATCAAGAGATCTGGGCTCCCGTAGATGACCCAACCCTGACGCCTGGGTGGCACAGGCCCCGGTACCTGCCCACTGAGTATGATGAGTGGCCTGGAGTGGCTGTTGTAATTAGTGTGAGCGTGCTTCATTTGCCAGGGAGGAAAATCCCATCTTGGAAACACAGGTCGGATGCAAGTTCAATTTTACCCAAGAGGCCATAAAACCCCGTTTCCAATCACCTGGTACTGTTGGCTGCCAGCAATGTTAATCCTGGAGATGTTATTTAGATCTGAGACATCACTTGGGGGTGCAGAGATCAGGCCCCAGCCCCTCCCTGAGAAGCCCTGGTTGCTCCTGCAGAGGCCCCAGAAGATAGATGACTGAAGTTCTCCAGAGGCGGGCTCACTGGCAGGTGGGGAGTACATTGGGGTACTATGGCCTCATTGGTCTATAGATATTGTCCTTCTGGTCCCCAATCACCAGCCCCTGCACCACCCTCCCTCCAAGATTGGTACCATCTCCCAGCCTATCATTAAAAATCGTTTCCTTGATTACCGGGGTAACAATGAAAACAGGTAATTGAATCTTCAAGAAATTACCATTTTTATAACTCGTGCCTAGTTCCTGAGATAAATTAAACATCTCTCTCATATTGCAAGCAGCTTCTGGCACATGAACGGGGGGGGACTCATAGTGCCCTTTATCTCTGATACAGGCTTCAGCGAGAAGATGCAGCTGTCCCCCGGGAGGTCTGGCAGCTTCTCCTGGCTAGCCTGTGTGGTGAGGCAGCCACCAGCCAGCCTTAGGGTGGGTGGGTTGTGGGGTCACTAGCTCCTCAGCTGCCTGGTTGGGTGAGGTTGTGGGGGGCGGCAGGAAGACCATTGTAGCCCATGTGCCCTCCAAAACACAAGGCCTCTGGCCCAGAAGCTTTCTAGAGAGTACGGCCCAGGGATGTAGAGGAAGTGAGCTGGGGATCCAGGAAGAGGTGGAAGCCGCAGGCAGGAGGGCAGTATGTTGTGGAGGACAGCGAGCAAGATGTGGATGAGTGCTGAGGAATGGGACCAGAAAGCAGGGACCGAGAAGGTGGAACAGGGTCACACACAGCGTAACAAGACCAGAATTTACTCTCATACCTTCCCTTTGGTTAAAGGCAGCCAGGCCCACCTGGTTCAGATATCCCAAAGTCAGGCAGCTGAGAGGCTGCTGGGGTGCTCCCACTGCCTGAAGGGGTGTTCCCACTGCCTGAGAGGATGCTGGGGGTGCTCCCACTGCCTGAGAGGATGCTGGGGGTGCTCCCACTGCCTGAGAGGATGCTGGGGGTGCTCCCACT
>NC_034601.1:13964297-14033399 GCF_900095145.1 Mus pahari
CCACTGCCTGAGAGGATGCTGGGGGTGCTCCCACTGCCTGAGAGGATGCTGGGGGTGCTCCCACTGCCTGAGAGGATGCTGGGGGTGCTCCCACTCAGGAGTGGCCAGGTGAACTGGGTAGGAGTGAGGGAGTGGGCGCTTAGCGATGGAAGAAGTCTGTAGGATTGTGGAGAGGGCTTGCAGCAGTGGTGGGCGCTGCGCTGGCAGGTAAACTCACACTGGCTGAGGGAAGAGGCGCTATAGGCTCCAGACTCAGGGATAACTTCTATCCACTTGCCAGCTGTGCTCAACAGAACCAGCATTCAACAGGGGTGCATAGAGAGAAGCCCCACTCCCACCCCCAGAGGCAGGACAGGAGGTCAGGGCCACAGCATGGACAGATGATTTGCTATCTAGATGGGAGGAAGAGTGGATTTCAGAGCAGTCTCCCACCTTGTCATCTAGACAGATTCTCAGAGTCACCGGGACCATGGAACTCTAGCAAAGCTGTTCTTCCTCCTTTATAGTGGGCAGGGAGGCCTTCAGGCAGCACCCTCTGGTGGAAGAGGTGGGAGGTGCAATAGGGAGTTACCCTATGGGCAGCATTCTGAGGGGCTGGGTGTGCCATGTCAGCAAATGTCCGGCATTCCCCCCAGCGCCCCAGCGCCCTCTCTTTACTCAGGGCTTCCTCATCTTGACAAAGCTCTGTCATCCAAAGACTTACCTAGAGTCTCTGAAGGAGTCTTACGGTCAGATGACAGCGTGCAGCCTGTCCACTTCCTGTCACTGACACTGTGCTGGGATGAGGATCCGTGACAGCACCACATCATAGGGTCTGTGGATGAGAGGGACATCCTACTTGGGTACGAAGACGGGCTTACCTTACACTCCCACTCCATCCCAGCAGGGCAGAGCCCAGACTGTTGGCCCGGCCCTATGGATTGGGGTTGAACCTTGCCCAGAGTCTGAAGACATCAACCAAGCCCTAGTCACCTGGCTGCGAGGACCAAGGCTGAAAGGGCAGGAAAATGTCAGGCTAGGCTTGGGGCTCTACACTAGAGCTCCTCTACAAGGCCTATCCCCAGCCCAAAAGCAAACATGGGTATGCCTTGAGGCCTTGTCAGACAGCTATGTGCTCACTCCAGGCCCAACCTCCAGGTTCTCCACCCCAGACCAAAGGCAGAGTCCCAGCATTGGGTGCCCATCACCTGGCAGGTGGTCCCCACCCTCCTAGAGAACAGCTTGGAGCCCCTGGGCTACTCTCAGCCAATGTGTCGAAGACCTCGTATTACAGCAGTCCTACATGCTGGCTGGGGCCATCCTGCCCTGCCCTGATCACAACATAGCTCTGAGACTGCCTATCCTAGTGGTGACTGCCTGTGACAGACAGAGGTCAATCCAGAGCTGCCCACAGGACAGATGGAATACTGCTGTACAGCACTGGGAAAGTCTAGGAAACTTGCTTCAAACTAAGCTTTCCTCCCGGAGCTCTAACCTCTGGAGTTGAGAATTCCCAGAAGACCTCAAGGACCCAGCCCACCTAGTGCCCTCTTTGTGGGGATAAGACGCGGAGTCAAGATCTCATTGGGGTAGGGAAAGGAGCGCCCTCAAACCAGTGAGAGTTGTGACCACGTGGCTACCCCTCATGGAAACCACAGATCCAAGTGGGGGGTGGATGCTCTGTGCCTGCTCTGTCGCTTTTGTGGCACAAGTTTCTGCCTGGTAGACTTCAATTTCTTCCTAGCCTGTCGACCCTGGGCACTGGATCCCAAGCATCTGTGCCTGGTGCAGGGTTGAGGCACCATCTGGTGGGAAGTCTGGGAACTGCAGTTTACTCCTGCTCTGCCTGCCACCAGCATCAGAGCCAGGAGCCAGCTTTTGGCAGCTTAAAGTGACCTCTCATTTGTTCACAGTCCCACTTTAACCTGAGGGTCTTTATGTCATCAGGATACAGAAATGGGCCTTTGGAGTTTATAGCCTGGCACTGTTGCCTGCGCTGGCAGGTAAGCCAGTATCTGTCAAGAGTGGGGTCGCCGGGCGTGGTGACACACGCCTTTAATCCCAGCACTTGGGAGGCAGAGGCAGGCAGATTTCTGAGTTCAAGGCCAGCCTGGTCTACAAAGTGAGTTCCAGGACAGCCGAGGCTATACAGAGAAGCCCTGTCTCGAAAAACCAAAAAAAAAAAAAAAAAAAAAAAAAGAGTGGGGTCAGATAGAATAGAACAGGAAAGACAAGAACCCAGGCTCTAGCCCCAGTAAGGTGAACTGGTACTGAGCACCAGGCAGCCCATACATGCTGACTTTCGGGACACCACTGTCCATCTGGAAGTAACAAGGGATGAGATCTGACTCCTAAGGAGAGGGTCCTCAGCTTGGGCAGGGGTGCTTATGCTCAGCAGCCTCGTGGAACACAGCATGGCAGCCAGCATGCCACCTCCTAGTACAAGGCCTCAGAGCCCCCAACATCCTGGAATGATGGCTGTCTATTGGGACTGTGTCTTTCACAAGGGTTGTCTTTGGCACTCTCATTGTCTTTCTGATTGTTAAAGTTAAAAATATGAGTGGCCAAGAGTACTGACTGCTCTTCCAGAGGTCATGAGTTCAAATCCCAGCAACCACATGGTGGCTCACAACCATCTCCAATGGGATCCAATACCCTCTTCTGATGTGTCTGAAGACAGCTGCAGTGTACTCGCATACATAAAATAGATAATTTTTTTTTAAAAAAAGTTAAAAAAAAATATGAGCAGTGACTTCCAGAGAGTGACCACAGAAGAGAGGAACAAACGGCCTGTCACCGCATACATCCTAGGAGCATAAAGGCCATGTCGAGTACTGAGCGCCCCACGGGTGTGCCTTTCCTCCCAGAGCTTCAATCTCCGGAGCTGGGAATTCCTAGAAGACCTCAAGGACCCAGGCCACCTAGTGCCCTCTTTGTGGGGATAAGACATGGAGACAGGATTTCACTGTGCATCCTAGGTTGGCCTCAAACTCATGGCAATCCTCCTGCTTTAGCCTTACGCAATCCTGATACACACAAGCATGAACCAGCATGCCTAGTTCTAAGGCCTTCTTTTGCCCACACCACGGTCCCAGGACCCTGCTTGCTCTGCACCCCCCCCCCACTCGCTGCAGACTGGAGAAGGCTGGGAGGGTCACACAGTTCTCAGAAGCTCAGGTCTACTTTGCCAGGAACAGAGGCCTAGCAGCCCCTAACTTCTGGCCCTGGGGTGACTTGATCACACAGACCACTTCATCCCTCATCTGCCCCTCTGCCACCTGAAAGGTCAAGGCCATGACTCAGAGCCAAATGTCATCTTGCCTCTCTAACAGAGCAAAGGAGAGCTCATGCCTAGGCCACACCCTAGGTCCTAGGAAGGAGATGAAAGGACTGGGCAGAGTCCTAAGTGACAAGGTAATCCCAAGGCCGCTCCAGGAATGCCTGTGAAACTCCAGACATTCATCCAGGGTCTGTAGGATCCTCTGGTCCTACGCAGGGTGCTTTGGGGTTGCAAGTGGAAAACAGACTAGGTGGGTAAGGCCCAGGTTAGAAATACAGAAATGAGAATCTCTCATGGGTGTGGCTGGCTCTATAACTCTGAGTTCTACTCAGGCCCTGAAATGAGCATGGGACATTGAGTGTCAAGGCCATAGTAAGGAGAGTAAAATCTGCCCATTTGGCGCCGTCTTCATCTCAGGCCAGCTGTAGGAAAGCCGCTCTGGACAACATAGCCTGTCCTCTCTCCTCTCCTCAGCATCCCCTAGGCACCAGTCGGATTGGGGGAGGGGTGGTGTGAGTGTGTCTGGATAGCTAGCCCCTTACCACCACTTCAGGCTCCTCAAGGCCATCTGGGTGTCATGGCAACACGGGCAGGAAGCGGTTGCCATGGCAACTGGTGTCCAGGGAAATGCGCTGCCTAGCAACAGGGGCTAGGGCCACTCTAGCTCCTCACAGCACACTCTAGTGTCCCACACTCTCTGTGTGTCTGCAAATCTGCATCATCCCGGGGCCCCCACCCTGTGCAGACGCGGGGCTCCACACAGACCCTCACCCGACCCAACACACCAATCTGTAGGGCACTTAACATGCTAGCACTGCTCATGCTCTCGCGGAACCGGCTACACTGCAGACCCAGGGCTCTTCTATCCTACTAGACTCCCTCACCTCTCAGGACTCTCTGGAGCTCAAGAGCATACAAGGACCGTGGAAAAGGGGGAGGCATCTTCGGGGCTGTCTGAGAGAAACCAGCCTTCCAGATTAGGGCACAGCCCAACAAAGGTAAGGTGATCAGAGAACATTGGGTTCCGGGTTAAGGTAGGCACCTAAGGTCCCAGAACCCTCAGTCCCCCCACGGCTGCTCAGTAACTGTAGCCCACCCTGAGCCCGTGGAGCTGTGACCTGAGGGTCCTAGCCTGCAGCCTTTGTGTGGCACTAACAGAACAGCATCCTGAGTATCTCTACTGGGCCCTTATCAAGTCTGGAGACTCGGAATATAGAACAAAGACCCACAACCACCACTGTCAGCTACTCAGAGCCTTGGCTGAGGCTGCTCCTTCATACCAGCCACCTAACTCCAAATGCCATCCAAGGGCCTTCCTGGGTTCCCACCTCTGAGGTCATCCTATTCTGGTAACCATGAAACCCCAGAAAGGAACCAACAGGCAGAGGGCTTAGAAGCCCCTCCAGGGACCAGAGTGGGCAGCTGGTGAGTGCCTTAGGACATGCTGGGGCAATTCCAGGCCTCTCCTCTTGTGTGATTGCCAGCCTCGGTCTGTACTGAGTGTAGAGATGCATCCCATTCTGGAAAAATGCAGAACTCCAGCTTGTGTGCCAGCCGGGGCCCCACCGGAGCTCTCATTGTAGTGCACACCAGCTCCTCTGCCACAGGTTTCAGTGACCCCTGATGGGTCTCCATTCCAGGTCTGCAAGACAACAGGAGACGGGCCATCAGTCTGTAAGGGACTTCAGCAAACTGAAAGCGGGACTCAGCTAACTGGGGATACAACTGGCTGGGAAGCAGGAACTGGCTGCGGGCAAGCTTGGAGTCCGGTACTGATTATGGCAGCTGTCAACAGAATTCCTTGGCAAACTCCCTAGGTCTCATCATTCCAGATATCAGAGCTGGAGCAGAGATATGCGTGGCAAGAGGCCCTCCTTCTTCGATCTGGACCATCCCAATGGTTTAACAGAAAAAAATAAAAAATACCTGTTAGCTTTCTGAACTCCTTCATAAACAGAGATAGAAAAAAAAATACACCCCAAACAGGTTTTTATTAGAAGAGTGTCTGCTGGGGAGTGCCAAGATCAAGAACAAAGGAAAACAGAACCAAAGAACCATAAGGGGGGAAGAAAGAGTCATCGGCAAAAGGTTTTGTTCTCCAAAACTACCACATCCTGAAACAAGAATGGTACCCTGAAAAAGAGGAGGCATTGAGGGGCTCACAGTGACCTCCAGCAATGAAAAAGAATGACCAGTGAGATTCAAAGTTATCAAAAAAAAATCATGTGTTACATAACCCTTTGGTCAATTATAGGCAATATGTACTCCCCGTAGAATGCATAATAGGATGGAGGGGAGGGCGAAGGGGAGCTGTGATGGGGTGTAAAGTAAGTGACTTAATTTTAAAAAGTCAGTATTCCTCAGACAGACAGACAGACAGACAGACAGACAATATTTAATAGCAAGGACTGGAAGTATAAGTCAGCAGTAGATGCCTGCTTATCATGTGCAAAGCCCTGGGTGTCATGCTCATCACTGCGAAGAAAATGTCACATCAACTACTTATGCTATTGGCATCATGACATAACACATCCCTCATGCTTGTACTGGGAATGGCAAGAGTACACCACTGCATGGTCAGTGGAAGACAGTGCGGAACACGCATACAGAGCCCAGTACTGCAACATGACAATAAATGCCTATGCTGACTACTACCGAATTTACGACAGGACACTTTTTGTTAGTTTAGTGTGCTCTTTGTGTTTGTGTTTTGAAAAGGCTTTACTGGGGGCTGGTGAGATGACTCAGTGGGTAAGAGCACCCGACTGCTCTTCCGAAGATCCGGAGTTCAAATCCCAGCAACCACATGGTGGCTCACAACCATCCGTAACAAGATCTGACTCCCTCTTCTGGAGTGTCTGAAGACAGCTACNGTGTACTTACATATAATAAATAAATAAATCTTAAGCCGGGCGTGGTGGCGCATGCCTTTAATCCCAGCACTTGGGAGGCAGAGGCAGGCGGATTTCTGAGTTCGAGGCCAGCCTGGTCTACAGAGTGAGTTCCAGGACAGCCAGGACTACCCAGAGAAACCCTGTCTCGAAAAACCAAAAAAAAAAAAAATAAATAAATAAATCTTAAAAAAAAAAAGAAAGAAAGAAAGAAAAGAAAAGGCTTTACTGTAGGTAGAATGAATGCAGCTGGGGTAAGCTGTGGCCACTCTCTGGCCTCCTGTGCTTTGTGCTTCTCTCCGGCACACTACCCTGCTCTTCCTTGGTCTTCCACTGTTCCACTCAGCAGCCAAGGAGCAGCGGGTTCTTCCCACCCAAGCTCCACATGGCCCAGCTGTGTAGGATACAGCACCATCTAGGCTTACACATGTGTGCTCTAGAATGCCAAATTCTTCAGAATGCATCCCATCATTAAAATGGCACAAGGCTGTGTATAAAGTGAGAGAGGAGGGCTAAGACAGCTTGCCTGTGAAGCCTGCCAACCTGAGACTGATTCCTGGAAACTCTGTAAAAAGCCAGGGGTGATGGCTCACAGTCCCAGTCCTAGTGCAGATCTGGCCGGGGTTGACTGGCCAGCTATCCTCTTTTAATCAGAGTGTCCCAGGTCCCAGTGAGAGACGCTGTCTCAAACAAAACACCAAAACGCATCTGACGGTCTCTTCTAGTTCAGTGGACATAAGGCATGCAAGCAGGCAAAACACACACACACACAGAATAAATTATTTGTTTTGAAGTAAGAGAGAGCTGGGACTTAAATTGACATACAAATATCCAAGCCACATAGAAGAAACCCAGAGTTTCAAACAAATGGGGAAAGCAGAAGAGATTTCATCAGTGAAATATTGTACCCCCCCAAATGGAGCATTGATGGGGTGCAGAGATAGCTTAGCAGTTAAAAGCAGTTGCTGCTCTTGCAGGAGACCAGAGTCCAGTTCCCGGTACCCACAGCAGGTGATGCACAACCACCTGTAACTGCAGTTTCATGGGATACAGTGCTGTCTTCTGGGTCCTGTATGCATCTGCACACATGTGTACACACACAGGGAGTGGGGAGGGGGGAACAAAGGGAAGGAGGGAGGGAGGGAGAGAGAGAGAGGAGTAAAAATACATTAGCAATTAAAAATAGAAAACAAAACAGCTAGAGAGAAGCTCAGGGATGCGATGTTTACCTTGTACGCAAAAGACCCTCGAATACACTGGGAATAAATAAAGCATGCAACTTGGCCCCCAAGCACCCAGAACTATGGGCAGCAAGACATGTGTCAGCATGGACCTCTAGGGTCAAAGAGGATATTCAGCTCATTGGAGTGGCAGCAGAGAACAACCTCAGACTGACATTCCAAACCAAGTCAGAGTAAGACGCCCGTAGCCCCATGTGTCCTGTTAGCTGTCCTCTTAGACATGAGCACCGTTATGGTTTAACCCTCTTGAGTGTGGCTCAGAAGTGGCTCATTGGCAACGTCACTGGTCCTGAGGGCATAATCAAAGGGGTGACGCCTCAGTGATCTCAGCAGGCCACTTCTACTCCGCTAGGTCCTCACAGGGACACATAGCAGAGGGCCTTGAACCTGGAGTCCAGATAGCTGCCATTTTGTCACACGAGATTTCTCCCAGGGCTTGGCTTTTTCCAGAGCCAGCCTTCTGAGAATGAATAGGCACCACGAACATTCCTCCACACAGAGAGGGAAAAAAAGGCATACTGGCAGAGATTTCGGGGCCAGTGGAAACTGGGCAGAGACAGGAGTGGCCCACTCTCCTTCCTTCAGGCCCAGCCCTAGCCCTGGCCCATTGTGACCTCCCTGACTGTACCCAGGCCTTTGTGACTGTCACCCTGGGTAGACTTGTGAGCCAGAGTGACATCCAAAGTGCCCTCAAAGAGAGCAGCAGGTTAGCCAGGCCAGAGCCTGGACCTGAGGTCAGGAACGGGTCACAGGGACTAATGGAGGGGCCGAAACCCCTGGGACCCTGTGGACACTCTCACCCCCAGCGTCCTCTGGCCCCAGTTTCAAGCAGCCATGGAGGATACCTGGATCAGCCCTGTCAGGGATTTGTAAGGTGTCCCTGTCTGTTCCCCCTTCAGTCCACTCAGTCATTAGAGTCTTCCAGACCTTTCCCGGCTCCAGAGACAGGGAGTGGGGGACCCAGAGTGGGAGGAGAAGCCCCTGGGATGTTTCTGTCAAGCGAAGGGGAGATCCCACGACGGAGAGCTCGAGAGCCAGAAGGGGCCAGACAAGAAGGGGAGACTGAGGTAGAGTGGGGCTGGCCCCTACATCCAGGGCATGAGCAGGGGCCACCTAGGCAGACAGGATCCCCCACCTCAGGACCCAGGCCCTGCCCATGCCCAACGCTACCTCCCAGAGGAAAGACCACAGCTTCATCTAGACCAGCTCCCACACAGCTTCAGGGTGGGACACTGGGATCTGCAGAACAATCCTTTCTGCAGCTGGAACAGGAGAACCACAGTCTGGTGAGTGCAGTCCGTAGGCCACTAAGCACTAGCTGCTCCTCAGAGCCCCTGCCCTAGCCCACCTGCTTCAGCTTCCTGCCTGAGAAGCAACCAGGACAGGTGACCCCCCACCTTCCTGCCCCCCCTCCCACAGAAAAGGCAGAACCAGGACCTTCGGGAGCAACTGGGGGCCCTCCTGGGGCCAGGGCAGCAGTTTCTACCTCTGTGTTCTGAGCACTCAAGCTGTACAGCCCTGGCCTGGGTAAGCGGAAACACGCATGAACCCATGCAGTCCCGGACCCATTCAGCAGCACCTCCAGCTGTCCACAGCCTTGGGCATGACCCAGGGGCTTTCCCACAGTCCCCAGAGTCAGCCACCCGGCCCCTGGAAGACAGGGCACCCGTGCAGCTGTTGCGGCAGGAGCTCTGCCCAGGGAAAGAGTACTTTGTGCGGCAGTCCCAGGTGGGCCCTGGGGAGAGGGGCTTGGCCTGGGGAGCAGGGAGCAGGTTCCTGTGCTCACACTCCTCCTCCCCACCCAGAGTGAGCTGCAACAGATCCGATTGTCCTTTGAGAGAAAGAAGATGGCCATTACTGAGGTGCCTGCTTGGCCCGTGGTGGGAGGGAGCCCCTGCTATATGCTGTTCCTTGGGTATGATGCAGGCCCCAATTCCCTGCTCCCAGGTGTGGGATGGTGTGGCCGAGGTACACATGGCTCTGAACAACCAAGCCACCGGGCTCCTGGTAGGTCATCAAAGGGCCAAGGTAGGGATGAGGGCCAGTAGATGTGGCCCAGTGATGGGCCGGAGGACTGGCTTCACTTCCTCTGTCTCTCAGAACCTCAAGAAGGACATCCGGGGTGTGTTAGAGCAGATGGAAGACATCCAGCTGGAGATACTGGGGTGATGCGGGGACCCCGGGCTGAGCCAGGTTGGGATGGGGTGGACCCTTCTCTGATCTTCAGTCCTGCAGAAGGGGTGGTGCCAGGCTGGAGGCAAGGGCTTGCATGGTCCTGACAGTGTGCTTCCCCAGGGAGAGGGCCCATTGCCGGACTCAGGCCAGGAAGCAGCAGCAAATGATGGAGGTAAGTTACCCCACCCCATTCCTGCTGATTCCAGCGTTCCCAACCACAGTCTCTAGGGAGAGTCTGAGAAATGGACTTCAGGGACCAGGTCTCAGGGCTGGAGCCCAATGCCAGTCCCTGGGAAGGGAGGGGAAACAGGCACAGCTGGGTTGACCCTACAATGGAGTCTGTTTATGGTGTGTACCTCAGGCTAGGGACCTGGCCTCCCCCAGGGTCCTGAAGGTACTGAGGACAGGCTCTAACCCAGCCCCCTCCCTGACAGAAAGGCAGGCCACAGATGGGATGTTCCGAGGGCCTAAAGGGCCACCTCTGGTAGGTCACTTTTGGGGCAGAGCCCAGTCCCCAGGTTCATCCCCATGGGCATGCCCTACCCCTTAACTGCCACTACCTGCAGGCTGCTGGCCTTGAGGCTACTGCTGGGTGCCCTGCTGGCCTGCACAGCCGCCTACGTATACGTGGTGGACCCCACACCCTTCGAGGGGCTGGTGCCACCCCTGCTGAGCCGAGCCGCTGTCTGGAAGCTCAGGGCCCTACTGGGTCCTTTCTTGCGCCTCGAGGTGGACGACTTCCTGCCTTTCTAGACTGGAAGCCCTGTGGCCCTGGCAAGGAGGCCAGGTGGCTGGCGCTGCCCCAGGGACCCAGGGGCATTACTGGTCCTTGCCTACAGCACCACTGCACACAGTCCCTACCAGGAGCTGCAGAGAAGGGTGGAGGAGGGGCTAGTCCTGAGGGCTGGGCCTGCAGCTGGATATACAGTCATGACACACTTTGCATGTAAGCTTGTTTCCATGGAAACTGGGGCTTTGTGGGGCAGAGGTTTGGGAACTTTCTGAAGCATTCTGGTGGTAGGAGTTTGATGGTCAGAGCCCCTGCCTCAGTTCCCAGTGTTGGCTTCTATCAGCTCCCAAGTGTATTCTTCTGCCAAGGCTTTGGAACTTGAGTGTGGTAGGGTGGTCTCCCCTAGATAACTTGGGGAATTAGGAAGATCCTCAGTGCGCCCTGGACCAGACTCTCCCAGGGACTGTGAAAATGAGAGCCCTGAATCTGCTGACCCATTCCTACCTTGTCAACTCTGCAGGGGCTCTCGACCCCTCAACCATTGTCCCTGTCGAACTCAGCCTCCTGGCACTGTCCAAGGCTAAAATCAGGGGACTCACATTTGCTGGGCAGTGCCGTAGAGGTGAACAAAAAAAAAATTTATTAGGGAAGTTGAGGGAGGGAAATCCTATACAACAGAAAACAGTTTGTGATCTGTCCCCAGATGGGAGACACAGAACTGCTGTCCAGAAGTTGCCCCCAGGACACAGCCCCTGTGTGAAGAGGTGTTGGCAGGGGTTCTGTTCTGACTCCTCCCAGGGGTATCCAGGCCCACAGGCTTGGGTATTCCCAGAGGTATCACCCTTGGATGCAGAAGACCCAGGTGAGGTCAGAGCAGGCAAGAGGCAGAGACGGGTGGACCAGGTTCATGGTGCACCAAGCTGGCTGGCAGCTCCAGGACTTTAAGGCATCTGTTCAGGGGCTTGGGGTTGAGTGGAGGAGTGCAGTAACCTGCGGTGACCTGAGACCCCCACCCCAGCCCAACCCACAGAGGCCTGGGCTCCCTAGAGGAAGTGGCTTAAAGTGCTTGGAAGGGGTAAAAAGATTGGGGTGAAGGTCATGCTGGTTCCCAGTAGCTCTGAGGCCACCCCCACTGGGGCACTGGACCCCTGCAGCAGGTGGGGGGACTTCCTGAGGTCACCTGGAGACAGGGTCATGGGCCCTGGCAAACTGTCAGTCAAGATGTGGCTGGTTGACAGGGAACGAACGGGGCAGGGATCTCCAGGCTACATCCAGCCCAACTCCAAAGCTCTACAGCAGCTTGGTCTTCTGGGTCCCCAGAAGATTGTCCATGGCCCTAGAGCCACCTACTAGTGTCCTGTTAGGGACCTGAGAGGCTGGGGAAAAGGCTGGATGCAGCAGAATGTAGCCGACAAATGGTCCCACGGGGGGCCGCCCCAGCAGCCACGCTCCAGGGGGCCCGCAGCGGCGGGTGATCCTCAGGGTGGCCAAGGTGGCACAGGTGGAGGCCAGGAGTCCCCCTAGGCGGACCACGCCACCCCCATCCACGGCTACAGCTGCCAATGCGCCCCCTGTTGGCCGATATCCGTGAGAGAGAAGCAGAAAGGTGGAAGTCAGCAAGGGGTAGAGCTAAGGGGCCCCAGGCTCCGGGCACCTCCCCTCCTTGAAACTCTGGACCTACCCTAGCCCTCTCCAACCCTGCTCTGAGCCCCAGCTCAGAAAAACGTGGTTTTCTGACACTCCCTAATTCCTCCCTTGGCATATGGCAGGGAAGAAGTATAGTAGTTTCTGTAGGGTTCTGGGACAGGCATTGGCCTCATGTGCAGCCTCCACTACATAGCTGCTCTGAGCCCTTTGGTACCACAGAGTCCCAGGAGGGAGCTGAGGTCCTAGTCTTTCACCAAACACCCTTTCGTCCGGCATGACACAGACTGGGAGTAAGAGACCTTTGCAACTCACCAGCAGAAGTTCACTCATTACCAACTAGGCCTGACTCGGCAATGCCAGCAGAAATGTCCAAGAGGAACATGCCACCCTGCACCAGCTGGCCAACCCTTTCCTGAGACATTCCCCTGATCCCACAGCCACAGCCTTGCCCAAGGAAAGGCTCAAAATGATTTTTCCTTTTTTTTTAATAAAATTATAGATATATAGATGTAAATATAAAAACATAGAACAGACACAATGCAAGCGGACGCTGCCATGTGCTTACTCAGGCCCCTGATGCCAGGGGAAGAACGGACCCTCCCTGATGTGCTTTCCAGCTGCGCTGGCCAAGCCAGTGCTGGGAACCTGGGATGCTTTGGGGTGAGGACTCTCCAGTTTGGCAGGGAAGGCCCGAGAGAGAGGGAGGGGGCTCTCAGCCCCACTGGTCCCCGGGGCAGCATCTGGCCCCCTCTCTGCTCTGGCCGACCCCACCCCCCATCACCTCCCACAAGAGCATAAAGCAGAAGTTAAGGCTTTGATGAAAGAACAGTGGCAGCCGAGCACTAACACATCAGACGTGGCACGGCAGCACAGCATACAGACACAGGGACATGAACCCACCAGCCAGGCAAGACACGAACAGAGGGAGCTGGGACCCCTGCTACCGCTCAAGTATCTGTCCGTACGTTCATCTATCCATCCCGACCCAGAGCAGGCCAGGGTTATGCTCCCTGCAAAGCATAGGCCTTGCCAAGCAACAAGCGACCAGCTTTGTCAGTGAAAGGCCATGAATTAGGAGCAGCTGGAGATCGGGGATGAGCAACCCATCCAGACAGGAGTGGGTGGACCCACGGGACTGCTGGGGACTGGCCTTAGGGAATGAGGGCGATGGGATGCAGGGCTGAGCTTGGCTGATGAAGGATGCAGTCCAGGTCCCCATCACAGCCCACAGCCTTGGAGCCATCTGCCCTGTGAGTACTAGGGAAGTAGATGAACAGGCAGAGGCCGGAGCACAAGCTTGTGGAGGCAAGGCTTTCTTTCCTGTTGACGTGTCCACAGCAGAGCCTTGGGGAGCCTCCTCCCTGGGGCAGAGAACTTGATAGGGTTGGGGAGCTACTGCGGGGGGTCCTGGTCCCCGTGGAATCACAGCAGATGAGTGGTGGTCAGTTCTCACACCGAGATTTCATACGTAGTCCCACCCACGCCGGACACCTTCTTAACCAGCGTGTGCCGGGCAGGGCTGGCGTTGGGCCCCATGGGGCTGGCAGCAGGACCCAGACGGGCCATGCCTGGGGACTGCCCGTTAAGCTTACTTGGGGGGGTCTTCAGCTGAGGGTGATCCCTGCATCAAAACAAGCACATATACACACATGCACATACAGTGAACACAGTACAGTGGGCGATAGGACACATGTAGGTGTGGACTGGAGCTCTGTGTCCTTGTCCTTAGGATTATTATGCTGTCACAGGACAGACATTTCCAGAACTGCTGTCACCCTCATGGGTCCATTGAGCTCTCCCAGTTGGATCAGCCAAAGAGCAGCTAGCCTGAGCTGCTGGACCCTCCCTGCGATTGAAATTGGGAAGCCCGGTAGCGGACACACAGCTCTTTCACGAGTCTCTCAGGAAAATCAGGGGTAGCGCTCCAATCCCCCGCCTGGCCAGAGCTACTCCTGCTCCCCTGAGGAACCTTTGTAGCCACACAGCCTAAACAAAAGTCTCCTCCCAGGCCTCACCTGAGACCAAAACAATGAAGCCCATGCTCAGGTGCCTGGCTCCCACCTGCCCTTCCCCACTTTTAAGCATGGAGGCTCCCTGCTAATCTGGGGCTGCATGCTCAGTACACATGAGTTGTGGTGAGGTATTATCCCCGTCTCAGCATGGTGAGCACGTATCAAGACCAGGGAAGGGACAGCATCCCTGGAAAGGTAGTCCACACACCCAAGTGAAGCTAGCTCTAGGAGTACTCGAAGTCTGTGCTGGCTCAGCATGCCAATGTCTCCTCCCACATGCATAATGCACCCAGGGCCAGACCTTCCCAAACGGGTCAGCTACCTTGTACTGTCCCTACAGACAACCTATGGGTCTCCAGGATGAGCTGGGAGAGCCAGGTCATGACGGGTCCTACATGGGGAAACCCCTCTACACTCCTGGGCACCCACCTCTGCATAGCCAGTGAGGGCTGCCGGTCTGGGAGATCCGTGTGGATGAAGGCGACGGCCTTGGAGCCTGTGTAGGAGGGCGATCGGGGGGTGCCTGGTGGGGAAGGCAGGCCCTGACGGGCAGGTGACCTATGTGAACCACTGCCAGGCCGGGGTCCTGGGGCATTGTTGTTGGCCTGGTCAGCCTGTAGGGAGGAGGAAGATGTCCGAGGTGCCCGACTCATGGAGCTGGACAGTGAGGACAACGACGTCTGCAGGGCAGGATTGCGGGCACCACCGAAGCCAGGCCCGGCCACGAGGTCGTCCCTGGAGCCGTAACGCAGGACAGAGCCTCGGGGACCTTCCGTTAACACACTGGCCTGCTGCAGGCTGTAGGAGCTGGGTGTATCATAGACACCAGAGTCGCCAAAGAGTGAGTCAGTCTGGGAGCGCAGCAGCCGTTCGCGCTCTTCTCTGTCCTTGCGCTCCTGGATAGAGGCCATGATGGTCCGAGACAGGTTGTCATAGCGCACAGGAGAGGGCTCCCTAGGCCGGGGACCCAGCACGGGGCTGAAGCTGCGGGGTGGGGGCCGTGGTGGATCTGATGGTCCAGGGTGCAGGTAGGGTGAATGGTAGCTGGCCATACCAACAGAGGGGTGTGTGGGGCATGCGTGGCCACTGGGTGAGCCAGGGTTAAGTAGGCTGTCATATGACAGGCTGCCATTTCGATTGGGCAGTGCATGAGGAGCAAAGAGACTACGGTGAGGTGTAGGGGGCCCACCTTCAGAGCGCAGTGGCTGTAAGGTCATGTGGTCCCCACCCCGCCGACTGGCAGCCTTGAGACTCAGGGAGCGCAGAGCACCTGAGAAGGCATCAGTGGTGTTGAGGGGTGGGGAGGGGGGATAGGGAGGACGCAGACCACCCGGCCCGTGGTCTGGGAGATCCAGGCTGGGCTCAGACACAAAGTCTAGACTGTGGGTGCTGTCATCTGCCAGAGTAAGGGAGTCAGGACCTGGGACCTGTGGAGGACAGGGTACTCTCACAACTGGATACACCGCGCCTCTCACCTGACCCTATAGCACCAAGAACTCTGAGGCTGTGACTACAGCAGCCATGGACGCAGGGGCCTACGACGGATGGAAGTTGGGACAGAAGAGTTGGCGTGGTGATCCCAGAATTTACCTCCAAAGGGAAGCTGGTGTGGGGCCCGCTTCTCCCCACAATCACTAACAGGCTGCACAGACCCTTCCTAAGGTGACCAACAGTGGGGCTTTGTAGTGGAAGGCCAGGGCAGGTTTCTCCAGACACAAGGTCTATGGTATTGGGTTTCTCCAAGCCAGAGCAGCCACAGCCACAGCCACAGCCACAGCCACAGCCAGAGGGGCTTCTTTAGTCTCTGTGACTAGACTTGAGCCACACACCCCTCAAATTCCAAAGCCTATAAGAACAACTTGCCCTGGTACACTCAAGCAGCCTTATGAAATCCTTTGCGAGGTAGAGTCAGTCCTAGGAAGGCGGAGACACAGGGTGTCCAAAGCCCATCCCTCTAATCTACACAACTCCCCTGCTGGGCAGCAGGGCGACCACACTGCCACTCGGATTGGACACTTGTCTGCATGTACCCAGGCTCACTCTCAGCCAATGGCCTAGACAATGAGGAGGTCCCCAGAACAGAGCTGGTTTAGACGTGTGGAACCAGTCTCTCGGGCAACCTCTAGGAGGAGAGCAGCTTTGGGAACACTCAGAGTTCTGGATCATTCCACAGGCTGCTCCTTGTTGCTGACTGTTCCACAGTGATGGACAAAGAAGTACTTAACTCATGAAAAGAAATGTGCTTTCTCAAACAAATCTCTGATTCTTCTGAGGGCACCCGTGGGCCTCACAGACTGACTAAGGATGAAATTCCAGACATCCCAACTGCTAGAGGGGGAAGCTGCCCTCCTGGCCTGTGGGCAATGCCAGTAGAGAAGCAGAGATGCCAAGCGGAGACAGTCTCACCTGCTCCCCTCTAAGAGACCATAGCTCAGCATACCCACAGGATGCAGTCCTGCCAGCGTGCACATGACACCTCTGTGACAAGTATGGCCTTACCAGGAGCACAAGCATGGGAACAGGACACCATGACCAAACAAGGCTCTCACCAGGGACAGATCCCTCCCATAGTAGGGCTATCTTCAGAGTTGGGGTCCTTCCTAGAGGCAGAGCCTGGACTTACCTGCTCATTAGGTCCACAAAAGGGTGTCTTGGGACCAGTGGAGAAGGCTGGCCGGAACTTATACATGGCAGGAGTTGGGGGGCTGGTCCTCTGTACTGATAGGGCACTCTCTGAGAAGAGGGACCACAGTTATGGAGTGACACAAAAGCCAGCCCATGTCCCTTTCCTCAGCTGCCCTCCACCTCACCAGCACTGCCAGGTCTCGGGGTCTTCAGATCTCTTCCAAAGGTGCCAGCCTCTATCTTGGGGGGCAGTGGAGGTCCCAGGTCTAGAGGTTTCTCATCCAGCTGGTCTAGACTGCCCTTGGACTAAAGAAGAGGGAACAGTAGTGGGTGAAGTCTTGAGACAGGGTTTCTCTGTTTTGCCCCGGCTGTCCTAGAACTCGATTTGTAGACCAGGCTGGCCTTGAACCCACAGATCCACCTGCTTCTGCCTCCCGAGTGCTGGGATTAGACATGTATCACTAACATCCATCTTCCTGTAGCTTTGGACACATGCATAAAGCTTTCCCAGTCTCTCTACCTCTTCTTCCTGTCCCCACCCCTACACCCAACAGTCCCACTCACACACCATTACTGTTCCAGTCCAGAACCCCACCTTGCTGCGGCCAGCTTTCAGCCCATTGTCGCTAAGTTTGACCTTGAGGGGCACAGCTCGTTCCAGGAGCTCAGGTCTCAGGAAGGGTGGCTTTAGGCTCACTGAGAGTGGCATCCGGGGGGGTTCCACCACATACCTGTGCCAGGGAAGAAAGGTCAGTGGCTGGACAAACAGGCCAGAACAAACAAGGGCAGGGCCAGCCCCACCTAGCCAGAGCAGAAAGGAACCAGGCTGAGAGTCCGAGGCTGCCCACCCCGCACCCAGAACAGGCCTCTTGTCCCCCTGCCCAGGCCGGGCCTCACCGGGGCGCCAGGGGACTGCATAACACGTGCTCCACGTTCCCATAGCAGCCTCGGGTGAAGGGATTCACACCCCCGCGGAACTTCCCAGTCACCTGTGGACATGGGTCCCCTCAGCCAGCCTGACCACCCAGAACAGGCAGGGAGACAGGCAAAGGTAGGTGGGGTCCTTAGAAGTGGTCTTCATGGGAGGCAGTATGGGCAAAGTGGGCCCAATGGTGCCCCTATACCCAGGGTATCCTTGCCTGCCCTTGCAGGAAGCTATAGCATTCCCAGGCTTGAGCTGTTGGTGGCTGCAGTGTCCATGGGTCGCAAGTATGCAGCGGGATGGGCAGCCATGGCCCCACACCAAGCCCCTCCTCCCACAGCCATCTAAGCAACCTCACATGAGGGTTCCTGAGGCCCCGCCCACGGGGTCTGCACCTGCTCATTGGTGGTGCGCCCCCGCGTGACCAGTACCACGTGGAAGCCAGTGAGGCCAATGACAGGAATGAAGAAAAGGCCAGCCACACACATGACAGCCATGCTGGCCTGTTAAGGCCAACAGTTGAGGCAAGAACATGAAGGCCCCCCTCCCCCCACTACAGTGACAGTTCTTGTGGCCCCCCCTCTCATCTAAACACAGCGACTCTTCTGGAAGACCCATGTACCCACTGACCCCCCCCCCTCCCAGAATACACTGCCAAAGGCTGGACCATGTGAAGACAAGGATACGTGATGGTGGTGTGGGCAGCTCCCAGCCCCTCCGAGTGATTGAGCACATACAGCAGGCCGAAGGCCACCACCCCCACCATGTGCGCGCTGAGTGACAGCAGGAACAGGAAGAAGTAACGGTAGTTGCGGCGTCCAATGCAGTTGTTGACCCAGGGGCAGTGATGGTCAAAGTCCTGGCAGGGGCAGTGTGTCAGAACGCATGGAGGGTAGGACCTGGGCACAGGGACTGGTGCGGGGAGGGGCAGGGGTGGTCACCTCCACACAGTTGTCACAGACGCTGCAGTGTGAGCAGCGCGGTGGACGGTAGAAGTGGCACGTTGCACACCACTTCATGCGGACCTGGATGCCCCGCACATCCACATTCTTGTACAGTGGGGCCCGGAAGTCATCCTCCTTGTCCTCGTCCTCGTCCGCTGGACATCAGGACCAGTAGGGTGGCAAGAGTACAGGGAGGTGAGTTTCCTAGCCGGAGAGGTCCTCTCTAATCTCTGCCCAGCCCACCTACTGTGAATCCCCAATCAGCCACTTACACTCTAGTGACAAGAAGCAGATGAGCTGCCCCATACAGGGCCCTACCTCGGGGGAAGACTCCAGGGTCCATGAAGGTAGCCATACTGAAGTTGGCCAGGACAAAGAGGAAGAGGATGCCATTGTAGACAGGAATAGCTGGAGACACAGCTCTTGTCAACCATGGGCACCTGCAACGGACAATGGGCAGAGAGTCGGGGATGTGAAGGAGGCAAGGTCAGAATTTTGAGACACAGCCGTATGTATGCATCTGGGCCCACCAGGCCACTGCCAGGCAGGCACACAAGCAGATCTTAGCTATCACTACTCCTCGGCTGTGTCATCTGCTCAGTGTAAGCTCCATGCACTAGCTCCAACCTTGGCAACCCCAGGGTCACTGTCCGGAACCTAAATCACGGCTAAGGAAATTACTCCATTATGAGAGGTCCATTAGCCCAGGGCACAGGATTGGCGTGGCCACACAGCTAAGCCAACCTCCCTGCAACACGCCCAGGCTACCATACTCCTGAGGGACCCAGACAGGAGTGAGAACTCACAGGCCAGCTCGCTACCCAGCAGCTAGCGTCAGGCCATGCCAGAGCTATGCGGACATGGACTCTTCAGCAGGGCCCCTGCTGAGGTATGGAGAGGCACAACCCTGCTTCAGTCAGTGCTGGGCACATCGTCCTTTGTTCTGCAGGGTGCAGCTCTAGTCCTGGCAGACCCTGCTTTTGGGTTTGTTAACTTGTTTGCCAGGTGGTAGCACAGGAGAGCTAAAACGCTGGAAAAGCACACGTTTTACCGTCCAATCACAGCACTTGGAGCCAAGGCTTCCCTTTTGACCCCGTTTCCCGAGAAGCCTTCCAGAAGGTGTATCTCTGTAGCTTCAGGGTAAGAGCTCTGCACATCTGCCTCTGCCCTCACAGGCCCTCACCAGAATCCCCTCCACAGAGACATGCCGAGCCCTGACTCTGCAGGGGCTACTTAAGCCCACCCAGAGTTCAAGGAGCTCCTCTGGTCTCAGGAAACTGTTTCCTTCCGTGTCACTGGCTGCTGAGACAGGTGGGGAGGTACACACAGGGGTTTAATCTCCTGCCCGTGTTTGGTCATCGGTGGAGGCAGACCAGTGGGGCTTCCCTCCCGGTTGTCCTGACCGCAAGATGGAGTGATGGTGGCCGCCCGCAGAGCCTACAGCTACCCGCCACCCGAGTGCACAGTCCACACTGCGCCCACGCCTGCCTTGGCCAGGAGCCAGGCCCGCCGCCCCAGCAACCACCTCCATGGCAGCAGAACTATTTTTAGTGGAAAGCAAGAGGCTATTTAAAGCTCCTGCTTCCCACGGCAGCACCCTCTATGGGGCCACCAGCCATGATACCCCATCCTTTTTCCCGGACCGGCACGGACATATAGCATGGCAACACAGGCCACACCCATAAGGGTCCAGCAGGAGATGGGACCCAATCTGTAGCCTGGAACATTCACTCTACATTCCCCATCTCTGACACAAACAGCACAGA
Source organism: Mus pahari (assembly GCF_900095145.1). Lineage (NCBI taxonomy): Eukaryota > Metazoa > Chordata > Mammalia > Rodentia > Muridae > Mus > Mus pahari. The sequence goes on from NC_034601.1 coordinate 13,984,510, forward strand.
CAACATGTCTGTGCCCTCCAATCCATACTGTTCAGCAAAGCTACAGTGGCACCCTACGATGAGACTCACAGCCCAGCGGGGAAGCACTCGGTAGGTAGGGGAGAGAGCTCTGAGTGAAGCAGTCATGCCTTCTAGGGATGGGGTGTCCTCCAGCCTGACTTGGGTATCCGATGAGAGGGGCTAGTTCCACACTGGTATAAAGTGAAAATTCAGACCTCATGCTACAAAGTCAATAGCATAATGTCAAACCTAGTGTCACCTGCATAAGTAGTGAGGGGTCGCAGGGATGCTGTGAAGGGGAGGCAGGTGAAGTAGTGAGGGGTCGCAGGGATGCTGTGAAGGGGAGAGACAGGTGTGAAGGAGGCAGGTGGGGCGTACATGGGAAGAGCAGGCTTGGAGAGACCCGGGCTCCTCCTCACCATGAAGTGGACACAACTGCTGGCCTTCCTATAAACAAGAAGCTGAAGACCACAGCCATTGGGGCCAGGCTACCCCCTAGTTATCAGTTGGTCTAGCCTCGGAAGTACACTGCCTATGTAGTAGAAAGGGGATAGCTGCCAGGACTGGAGCATTACCCAAGCCGGGCAGCCTGTATTTCTGTACTGCCTCTCTAGCTCCTTAGCAGACCACATGGGCTAGACAGCTGCCCTGAGTGAGATGTCTGAGGAGCAAGGGGGCAGTCCTGAGCTATGTTTGGCAGTTTGCACTGGTAGGGCACCTCAATGGCACTGAGGTACTAGACAACCTCTGTACAACATGAGCAAACACCACCTGCATAAACACAGCAGGGCCAGGAGTGTGTGTGTGTGTGTGCGCGCACACACGCACATGCACGCGTGCGCACGCACACAGCACATATTGGCACATGCAGAAACATGGGCACACAGGCATGCACCACAGCACATACACAAAAGCACAGAAGAACAAACTTACAGCTCACAACCATATGAAAGCACAACTATTCCACATGAGTGAACAACGAACAGCTGCAGACACATGTACACACAGGAAGACTTGCATGTAGACACTGTGGGCCCACACACCATCTAGACACACCTTCACATCTGCTCATGCCCAGAGACATGTGGATGTGGGCACTTGTGAAGACACCCACGCAGTACACTCCTCTCAGGTTTGTATAGCCCAGGTCAGTTGCCTACTACCATGGGACTCAGGCAAGCTCTCTCCTGCCTCTGTGTGCTTCCCACTGCCCCACGCAGAGGGCAAACATGAGTGTACACAAGGACCACTGAAGCCTGAAAGGATGTGTGAGGACACACAAAGAAACAGAAGAACATTTGAGGACATGCCAGCTTTCCCAAGGGATGCTGCAGGCAGGAGCACTAGGTACTTGTGTGCTTAGTCCTCTGCTTAGGTTTAGTGCTTACCTGTAGAGTCTGCAGCCTGGGCCTATGAGACACACCTGGCCAGCCCCACACTGCCTCCAGGGGGCCAGCTGGAGCAGGATGGCCTCTACAGGCATCTGGCCTTCAAGGAGCAGGCAGGCTCTACCTGCTACATTCCTAAAGACTCTTTGCTGGTTGGCTCGAGCCCTGCTGAGGACTGTGTGTGTGTGTGTGCACGTGTGCACGCGTGAACACATGTGTTCCTAGCTAAGGGCCCCGAGCACCCAAGGTCTTTTTTTTCCCCCTTCGGTTTTTTTGAGACAGGGTTTCTCTGTATAGCCCTGGCTGCCCTGGAACTCTGCAGACCAGGCTGGCCTCGAACTCAGAAATCCGCCTGCCTCTGGCTCCCAAGTGCTGGGATTAAAGGCGTGCACCACCACTGCCTGGCCCACCCAAGGTCTTAAGATGCATCTTGAGCAACAGTAACTCAGGCAAGAACACAAGCCATCATTATGTGCCCCACCCAAGTAGAGGTCTGGAGGCCCACGTAGGCCAGCAGAGAGACACCACCCAGTAAGGGGGTGACTTCAGGGACAGAATATCTGCCAAAAGCCAAATGTGGAATGGAAAATTTTTACTCAAGACATTTTATTTTAATCAAGTTCTTCATTAACACTGTCTAACATCACTGCCCTCTGGGGCACCCAGGGCCAACAACAGCAGCCGCTCACCCTCATCCAAGGACATCCAAGGCCCTTTGGCGGACTAAGCAGCTACACCCACCTATGTTATCCCTAGACATTTGGACAGAAAGAGTAACAGGCTCAGAAGAGCAGGACGCCCTAGCAGAACTCAGTTTTCAAACCTTGCCTCCCTCTCATGATGCTCCAGTCATTGCCTTCTCCCCAGGTCCCTAAGGCTACCAGGGGCCAGAACCAGACTGTCAACTGTCCCAGTCTGGGGTTCTAACCACACAGAGAGCTCAGGCCCATCTGTATCCAGCTCTAACACCCTAGATGCCCAAATGGCCTAACACAGCTCTAGGGTTAGCTATCCCCAGCCTCCGCCATACAGGACCTTTTGAAAAGTGGATTTTTCCTGGCCTGGAGGAAGCCTTTGGACCCATCCTAACACCAAACCCAGCTTAGCACTGTACCACGGAGAGAGACACACATACCAGCACAAGGCCAGGAGGGTTCTGGGGAAAGAAGCTCATTCTCCTATCCTACCTCCAGGGAGTTCATCCCAAATCTCACACCCTGCCTACCCCCAGCCTATTCTAGAAAAGCCTGAATGTCTGCTGGGCCAATTCCTCTTGGTGAGTGGGAAGGAGTCCCTGATCCTTCAGTCCTTGGTCTCCCCTTCCTGACTGACCCGATTCTTCTGGGCACCTTGAGAGAAGCAGTTCAGACTCACAAAGAGGAGATCTAAGGGTCACTTACGCCAGGTAAAGAAAGTTTCAGGACCCGATATAGGCCCCAAAGGTAGACTGAGGGACCACTTCCTTTTCTTGGTGTCCGAGGTGTCAGTGGACGGGGCCAGAAACGGCAGGAGGGAGGCACTGAGAGGGTAGGGATCCTCTCTTGAAAAAGACACCTACTCCAGGCTGGCCACCAGACCTGCACTGCCCAAACATGCACAGCTGTCCAGCAGAGCCTCTTCTGAGAACAGAGCCACCTGAGTGGTGCAGTCAGGTCAGCAATACCCACATTTCAGGAACTCAGCCAAGGGGTAGATGAGGATGCCCAGAGACTGAACGGGCCCAAGTCAGGCCAACTGCAGAGCCAGTTCAAGTCAGAGTGGCTGTCCCTAAAAGAGAACCCCAAACCTCAAGAGCACCCACATGCACGGCCCCAGAACTCTAGCTTCAAGAACACAGAGGACGCACTGCCCAGGAAAACGGTAGCAACCTCAGAGACCAAAGCTTGAGGCTGAGTCAAGTTCTGAAGGATCCTCTGAGATTACTTACGTTCTCTGAGGAGAGAAAGCAGGGGGAGAGGATTTTAATTTCTTAAAACTTTGATTCCCATATTGCATGTCTTAATTTTAGAGTTATGTTAAAAGACATCAAAATGTCCCTGTGACCGCCTCCCTGCAACCCCACTCCAAAACCTCTGGAAGACCGAATTTTCCAAGATGTGTGCCCTCCAGTCTTAGCTCCCCAAGCTCTACCTTAGTCCACAATCTACAACATCTGAGTGACAAGAACACACAGGCTCTCTCTGGAGCCAGAAATAAGCCCGTCCACACAGGCCTTTTTTAAACTTGCTCTTTGCAGCCAGTGGCACACACCCAACCCCAGCCTCCAGGTAAGGACTCTCCTCCCACAACAGGCACTGAATTCAGACTCCTACAAAGGCTGCTGCTATATGTTACTACAAAGTGGAAAGGGTGGCTCAGGTTCACTTACATCTGGGACTGTCACACCTGGAAACAAATGGCCATCCCTTTAGTCACCTGAGTTGTGTCAAGGCTTTGCAATTGTAGAAAGAAACGAGTGGTCAGAGATTCTCAAGGCTGACCAGCAGAACCCCATGACCTATGAGGCAGCCCGGAGTCAAGAAATTGAGGCTGCCGAGTGCCAAGTTGGCAAAGAGTGCTCCCTCCCCACGACTGGTAGCCTAGCCTCTGAGGTCTTTTGTGCCCCAGACCTACAAGTGTAGGTTCTGGAGCCTCTCAGTGTTGTGTTCAGGGAGGGCTGAGGGCCTTGAGTAGGCTGGAGTGGCCGGTCACGGCCGTGGGGCAGGCCACACCTACGCTGAGAAACACAGAAATAAGTTGATTTTACATGCTGGCCGCGACGAGGGGGTTCACAGCTCCTACTCCCCCCTCCCCCGCTAGGAAGGTTGGTGTCTGTAGGTGACACGCGTCCCCCTTCAAAGCCCCGAGGGGATGAAAGGCTGCAACCACACCCAGGGCCTGCTAGAACGCTCAGAGGCAGGCATTCACCTGTCCGTGCTCCCCGGACGCAGCCCCTCGCGGCAACCTGCTAATCCGCCCAGCCCACCGCCGCCCCCGTGGGGCACGTACGTCCCCTCGGCTCTCCCCCCCCCCCACCGAACTTCACCCCCACCCCCACCCCGCTGCTACCAGGCTCTGGACCCCGCGCCGACTCACGTGAATACGAAGAAGAGTGTGCTGGAGCCAACCAACAGCGCGGCGGCCGTGGCCACCGGGATGTACTTGGCGGGTTTGAGGCGCGTCCCGGGGCTGCGGGGCATCCTGGGCGCCGCGCCGCCGCATCCCTCCCCGGGCCGGGCGGGCGGGGCCGGCCGGGTCGGGCCGGGGTCGGGCGCGCGGGCTGAACGCGGCGCAGGATCCGCCGCAGCGGCAGTGGAGGAAATCCCACCCCACGGGCGGCGGCGGCGCGCTGATGTCAGCGCGCCCCTTAAGGTGGACCCGGCGGCAGGGCCGCGGCGGGGGCGGGCTGAGGGTGGAGCGCCGGGCGGCCAACTCCTCTTTTGCGGGGTAGCCCGACGCCCCACGCACGCGCAGCGCCCATCTGGACCGACAGGACAACGGGAAGCATGTTCTTTTTTCCCTTTCTTTTCTTTTTTTCGTTCTTTTTTCTTTCTTGCTTTTTTTTTTTTTAATGTCCTTGCAGCCGCAGGCCCTAACCCGGTTGCTCTCTTGGGCCTACATGCTCTCCAAGCACAGTCCCGGGACAGGCAGTCCCCTGGCAGTCACTGGGGTGTGAGCGAGATTGCTATGATAAGGTAGGGGTATCATGGTTATCCAAACCTTAGCCAATTCTCAGCCCTCCACACACACTAAGTGTTAGGTCACCGAGTTCCTCTACGTCCTGGCTCAGGCCGCAGGCTTCATTGAGGCCGTGTGTAAGAGCCCGAGGAACACCTTTGGAAGGCTGCTGTCCTGGGGAAAGTGACTGTACCCAGCTCTGGCCTTGACTAGAAAGGCTGCGCATGCTCACCACCCGCGAGAAAGCCCACCTGCTCGCGCCGGGACGCAGCTGTTTAAGGTGGACCGGCCCTCCAAGGATGCTGCAGGCATCTGCATTGGCTTCCCCTAGCAGATCAGTTTTAATGTTTTGAGTTACAATGTGGTCAAACTCCACTGCTTGCCTTAGCCACTCCACAGGGCAGCAACATTTACTTTGAAGCCTATTCAGGGCCTGGACAGGGTGCTGGCTGGCGATTACCCCAGAGTTGCCCCCAGTCCGGAGGCTCTTCTCCATCGTCCACCCCTCCCTTCTTCCCTTGGCTGCTGCTATCTCCTTCTGTAGAGCCAGAACCCAGAGTGCCGCAGCCACCTCTCCTCCCTACAACACTGCTTGTAGGCCTGGGACTCCTTGGATGGCCCACAGCTCAGGGGTGAGTGCCTTAATGTAGAAACAGCTTTTCAACAGCATAGATAGATTCTCTCAGATTTCTGTCCTGTTGGTCATTCCAAGCCAGAAGACACAGCTCAGGGTCTTCCAGCTTTGGTAAGGTAAGATGTGACCTCACAGAGCAGAGTGGATACAAACTCCTTTCGGCTCTCAGGTAATATCCAGCTGGCCCTCTGCATTAGGTACACAGTTCAGTTAAATTCGCCCGACTTTAATCTTGTCCTACAGCCCCTAACATAGAAAGCTCAGAACCTCTAGGGCCCAGGGGAGGCTCCACAACTCACAGCTCCCCCACTGCAGAGTTACTTTGGGATTAAGTCTGCTCTCCTGTTGTATGTAGGGTACCAAGGCAGCCACACTACTGCCAGTCTCGCAGGAAGATAGCAAACACTGGTCGTGGAAGAGACTCCAGAACAGTTCTAGGTGGGGCAGATCTAGCTGGTGAGGCCAGAGCCCAGTGTGGTATGGTACCTTTCTTCCTGAATAGGGCTGGCAAGGCAGCAGGGAGCCACTGGAACACACAGCCTAGGAGAGCCTGAAACAGAAATGTAGAGTGGCAGCCAGCGCTGTGGAGGGACTGAGATGGAGGTATAAAGCAGCACTCCCCACAACTGTGCTAACTTCCCATGCTTTCAGCTATCCACAGTCCAAAGTTATTAAATAGAAGTCCATAAATAATTCAGATTTGTGTATGATTAGCCGGGTGTGGTGACTCATGTAATGCCAGCTCTTGGAAGAGTGAGGCAGGGAGACTACCAGCCTTGGCTACACAGTGATACTCATCTCAAAAACTAAAAAGCTGGGTGTGGTAGTACATGTCTTTAACCTCAGCACCGGAGAGGCAGAGGTATGTGGATCTTGAGTTTGAGGCCAGCCTGGTCTACATAGTGAGTTCTAGGCTAGCCAAGCTATATAACAACAAACTAAAATGGTCAGGATGCAGCGCAGTTTGGTAGAATGATGGTCTATTAAGGCACGGCACCACAGGGCTTAGAACGATCTTAAATTCAAGGTTATCCTCAGCTACACAACCAGTTCAGGGCTAGCCTGGGCTATGAGGCTATCTCACACTATAACCATTTAACGACTGTACTATGCTGCTCATCAGCCTTGGGTGTGAATTCCTCAGCTTCTATTTCCTCCTCATTTGACACTCTGTAGCTTTCTTGTGTCTCAGTATCCCCAAAGTGCAGCAGCAGTGATGCCAGAGGCCCTGGGAAGCGAACTTAGGAACCTGTGCTGAGGTTGCTAAGGCCTACAGTAAGATACCATATCCGATTCTATTGCAGTGTATCTGGCTTCATTACTGTGAACCTTCCACTATGTCTAACTTCCAAACTTGCCACAGGTGTGTATGCACAGTAACACACAGGGCTTGGCACCCCCTTAAGTTTACAGCATCTACTGGGAGTCTTGGAATGCCCCCATGGATAAGAGGGTGCTACATCTGTGTTTCTTATAGTCCTAAAACCTGTTAAGACCCTACCCTACTTGGCTCAGTCTTTGCTTCAGGATATACCACCAGGCTAGGCACCTGTTGATGTCCTCCAAACTTGTCAATGGGGCACTCAAGACTTGAAGCAATGCATGTCTTCCTTTCAGCTACAACATCTACAGTATGAACAAACCACTCCCTTGAATGTACATCAGAATACAACCTGAGCACAGGACAGCAGTGTCCCTTAGCCAGCTTGGAGGGGCCTTTCTGTATTTGCAGACTAGAAGGAAACCTTCTGGTTCTGACTCCAGGATTTATGTCATGAGAGCCATCACAGCCATCCTCCTCCACTGCCAGATACATGGAGAGAAATGCCAAACACTGGTCATGGGAAGAGACGTCCTACTTATGAAGTCCTCTCCCTAAGGGCATTTACCCCACTCAAAGGTTCGCTTATTACTACAAGGTAAAGACTACTCGAGCCTTAATTCTCAGTCCAGGGCTTCCCTTGAGGAAAATCACGCCCATGGACAGTTCTTCCATGAAGTACACTGAAGGCCACCTGTAGCCAATGTCTCCTTTCTACTACATCAGGCCCCACTACATATACATACCTCTTCCTGGGATGGAAAAAACCAAGAAACAGCCTTTAGTTGGCTTTTAGAGACCAGCTTGGGGAATGAAAAGGTACCTTTGCAGGAATGGGCGAGGGGCAGTGTGAATATGGTCAAGTACAGTATGTCTATATGGAAATGTCACCATGAAAACTTGACTTTAAATGCTAGCTTAAAAAATTTTTAAAGCTTTAAGCTGGACTGTAGTGGCACACACCTTTAATCCTAGCAGGCAGATCTTTTGAGTTTGAGGCCTGGTCTACAGAGGGAGTTCAAGGACAGCCAGGGCTACACAGAGAAACCCAGTCTCAAAAAACCAAAAACAAAAAAGAGAAGGAAGGAGAAAGATGGAGGGAGGGGAGAAAAGGGGAGGGGAAAGGAAAAAGGCAGGCAGGCATTTGTAAGCACACCCTGCCAAGGACAAGGTCAGACATAACAGGGTCAGTTTAGTCAGGCAAACAACAAATAAATATCCAGACTCTGGTTGGTGTCACTGGCAGTCTGCTACAAAGCAAGAGAGCAGATCCTGTTAATGCAATCAGACTCCAGCATGGCTCCTACCCTGTGAAAGGTGTGGCTGGGAAGCTCCTAAGGCCCACAATGAGTCAGGTCAGGGCTTTCTTTTGCCTGTCTGTATATATGTGCATTATCATTTGATTTGCCTAGAATGTCTAATTCTCTGGAGCTTCAGTTAATTGTGAGCTTAAAACTGAACTCAAATCTTCCACAAGAGCAGTAAGTGTTCATAACTGATGAGCCATTTCTCTAACCTCATATAAGGCAGGTTATATTCAAGTAGTCCCTAATCCTAATAGTGCTGAGTTTAGAATTCAAGGTCCAAACTCCTAGAGTGCTATATGAAGATGTGTTGGGGCATCTAATGGCTTCCAATAGGAGAGTGTAGGGCTAGACTCAGTTACACTATGGCACAGCACCATGGTGGCCTTTCCCTCCACTGAGCTTGGAGCTGCTCTATTAACCAGAGCCAACCAAAACCAGTTTTTCCTATAGCCAGATGTTTAACTACCTACCACCTCCCTTCACCAAGATGAAAGCACTTAATAGTCTCCCTTCACCACCACCCCCCCCCCAATACAACAGCACAAAGTAATAGTTCTAGCAGCAAGGAAGCAGCCCACCTTGGCCCTGAATGCCAGTTGCAGCCACACATACCCTGTGGCCTCCAGCCGATACCCTAGTGTCCACTGGTCCCTAAGAGCCACAGAAGAACACACCATTTTGACAAATGGTTTTCTCCTAAGAGAAAATCAGGCTGGTACACAAGTGGCCAAGGAGGGCTCCACACATAGACACGACACCTTCCCCACCCCTCACATAGCCTTGTCAGCTGGTCCAGGTTTTCAAAGGCATTTTTTATTCACTATTTTTGATGACTATAAATAAGTGTTTCCACTATGGAAAAGAAAGTTAGCACAGTACATTTTCATGACTGGGGAATGGATTTCTGAAGTCATGTTCAATGGTGTCAAAACTTGGAGGAAAAAAAGTGTAAAAAAAAAAATAAAAAAACAACCTGAAGATTGGAATTCAGTTCTTTATAAAGTCCCTTGTAAAAACAAAACAGAATAAAAACAAACCTTAAAGGGTAGGGCAAATTTTTAAAAAGAAAAGGAAATGAAAAAGACAGAATGACTCATTGCTTCTCCTCAGACTTCTCTTCAGCCTCATCTCTGGCCTCCCTCACTGAAAGGGCTTCCAGCTTCTCAGCCACCTTTTCGGCATTATCATTTTTGCCTGGTCCTGCAGTAAGACAACAGAGGGGTCTGGCTGTGAGACTGCACTGCTCTTGGCACTCACCTAGTGCAGAGGCTCCATCTGTTCCCCAAGCATCACCCACCACTCTCCCCACATGGGCCCAGCAAGCTGCTGGTGATGTGTGGTCACTTACTAACCCAGGCCCCATCTGTCCCAGAAGAACAGAAAACAGAATTTGTTGAGAAAACGAGGAATATATCTTAAAAGCCCTTTCACTGCTGGTGGGTTCCAAAGAGCTGTGAATCAGCTCTGAACCTGTAAGAGGCCAAAGCCTACAAGGAAGACATCGGGCTGTGTCCCGGGCAGCCACACTGCCTCTGATAGGCAGAGGCAGCCACAGCGCTCTGGACTATTTCTTTGGCAGATGGAAAAAGCACCAGACTGGAGCTGCAGCCAGGTGCAGAGTGAATCTGCAAAGAAGCTCCACAACCCACCCACCCCCATCACTCCCAGGGCACCACATCACCTTTCTTTTCTCTCTCTTCAATTTCTTTCCTGCATTCTTCAAACTTTGTTTTGAACTTTTGTGCATCTGTAAAAAGAGAAGGGACTAATGTCTGAAAGTTCTCAAAAGCAGACTGGCAATATCCTAAAATTCTGAAGCGTCAACTCATGGTCCTCAGTGGCATTTTTTTCTAGATGGGATCCTGCAACATATCCCTGGCTGTCCAGGAACTCAAGATGTCCATCTGCCTCTGCCTCCTAAGCGCTGGGATTAAAGGCATGCATTACCATGCCCAGCCCCAGTGGCAATTTCTGACTATTTAATGCCTGCAGTGAGTCGTCCCTCCTGAGGCCATTGCGTCTGCTCACCTATCTGTCTATCAGACAACCAAGGGTCAAAGCTCTTCTTACTATAGACTCTACTCATGTTGGAAGGGCTACCAGATACACATTATACTCTAAGACCAAGGGCAAGGCTCACTTTCACAAGAGTACCAGCCACTAGGGCATTTGCCATGGTACCTGCTGACTCTCCATGATCCCCAGGGCACAGCTTTGTGGCAATTCAGACTAGAAAGATTCCCCCATGGAAGAGAGATCAGCCAGGGCTTGCAGATCTCTGCAGTCTTTGCTGGTACAGGCACCTAAGCGTCCGTAGGGGACACCAGTGTCCCAGTCTTGAGGAACCAGAAACCAAGCAGAAGCAGCAGCAGGAGGAAAGTCTAGGGTGTGCCTCTGGCTCCACACACCTGATGGGAGTCAACTGGATGCAACAACTGTTTATACAGACCCCTAGAATTTCAGAGGCTCTGCATGCTTTGGGCTAACATCAGCTGCCCAGCAGGCAACCCACAGTTGGGCAAGTTCTGCTTACTCTCAGCATTTAGGAAGCGGATGGCGAGCAGCTCAGGCTTGGGGCACTCGTCAGCAAAGTCGGCGTGGGTATTCCAGACCCAGGCTCGGTCACTGCCAGCATTCGGCTTCAGCTCCATCATTGGTGTGACTAGGGTAGAGAAGCCTGTGAGGACAATGGCCAAACCACGCAGCCCGCACCAACCTGCTCACCGAGAGAGGGAACCCATTTCAGCCAACATGGAGTCTAGAGTCTGCCATCCAGGCTGTTGTACCTGATTACCCTGAGCCAAGCAACCACCATCCTGATGTACTTTACGATGCCCACTTGTGAATTATCCCAGATGGGCATAACTCTTTATATCCCCTCAGGGTCAGAAACGTCAGAGACCCCACCTGAGTAATACCCAGCTACTTCCTATCACTGGTGGTGTGCGATTCTGCCCTAACTGCATGTGCTCTCCTCCAGGAGGGGCTAGGGAATTAGGTTGGGAAAGACTAAGGGAGTGGGAGGGGCTTTACCTATTGAGAAGCCACCATCCCTGCTAAGTCAAACTTTCCAGGTACAGCCTGATGGGGTAAGGAGCACCAATACCCCTATAAATAACCCCTCACCTTTGTTCTTTAAGAAAGTCCAATAAACTCATTGGTTCCCAGAGTACAGTTTGGTGGCATCACACCTTGACCTGTCATTAGAATCTTAAAAGAAATCTATCTATTCCACTCCTGGAGAGGAATTTTAAAATTCGGGCCTACACAACTCTACACCTGATGCAAACCACATCCGCTTAAAACCAGAACAATCTTTATGTGGAACAAGCTCAAGATCCTGAAGCACAGGATGTCTCCTGATGTTTTAAGGGTAGCTACTCCAGCTCAAACTTTCCTAGGGTGACCAACAGATGGCCACAAACACATGCCCACATCAGCACGAACCTGGCTGACTGAAAGGAGGGAACACAGAGGCTGAAAGCAGGGCTATCACAGTATTACTATTTAGCCTGCTTATTGTCCAGGAAGAACACAAGTAACTGGTACCAGAATCCTATGACAAATAGGAGTGTGTCATGGAAAATAAATCATGATTCAGACATATTTATTCTGAATTCCTCAGGTCCTATACAGGACCAAGGGAGAGCTAAGCACTGACAGATAGCTGTCCTCCACTGATAGTGTGATCCTCTAGAATATCACTTTCTGGTATATATGCCCAGCCACTGGTCCCTGTACCCTTGGCAGTATTTCCAGGATTTCAGAGAGACCCTCTGACCACACATGACAGCTAAAGTCGGAACTCAAGAAATCTGAGCTACACCAGCCCAATAGTGGTCTTAGAAACACTATCCATTCTTACTTTCCCCATACCTCACTTAATGCCTGTGGTTTGAAATGAGAATGCCCCTCCGAGGCTCAGAAGGGCATGCTTGGTTCTAGGTAGAACTGTTTGAAAGGATTAGGAGGAGTGGCCTTGTTGGAGTATGTGTGGCTTTGTTGAAAGAAGTGTGTTACTTGGGGTGGGCTCTGCATTTCAAAAGCTGATGCCACAGGCCCAGTGTCTCTTTCCAACTGCTGCCTATGGATTAGATGTAAAGTTCTTACATAGCTACTACTCCAGGGCCGTACCTATCTGCTTCCTGCCATGATGATAATGGACTAACCCTCTAAAACTGTAAGCCAGCCAACAATTAAATGCCTTTTATGAGTGGCTGTGGTCATGGTGTCTCATCAATGCCCAACCTTGACCCACAACCTGTGGGGGTGCATGAGACAAGGAGTTCCACTCAGGTGCCCCAGTGAAGAGGATTGCAGAGACCACTTGCTAGCCAGGCTTTGGGAGCACCTCAATTCCCTCTTCCTCCAGGGAATGCTCCAAATTGGGACTGAGAGGAGACTGAGGCAACTGTGTGGTTGGGAGGGCAAAGATTGCTCTCATGCCCCTGCCTCAGCAAACCCTGATCTTACCTATCTGCCTATGTACTCAGGACAAAAGATCCTGATGGGCTAGAAAGTGTAGCCTATAGAAAGGCAGTCTGTAGACTGTCTCAGTAAAGGCACTCTACAGGCCTCATCAGTGCCATCCCTAGAACCACAAGGTGAGAGAACTGGCTCCTACAAGCCCCCCACCCCCAACTACCATGGCCATGGCACATGCTCACACAAAGGAAAGAAAAAAATGTGTTTAGCAGATAAAAATCACTAGCTATGCAAGCTCAGCAATCCAGTATGATTCTAGAATTCATGTGAAAGTGTTAAGAACAGATTCCACAAAACTGTTCTTTGGTCTACACACAGACCCCCATCTCCACCAAAAGAAAGAAAATAATTTTTTTCAAGTTTAGAAAATGTAGATTTTTGCATTAGAGAATCTACCAGGATCAAGAGAAGCCCTGTTAGAGGATGGTTTTGTGCACTGTGCCCAGAAATCTGGTTACAGTCTGGTGTTGGTATTGTCGTGATTACTGAAGCATCTCCATCTCAATGATGTATAAAAATTATTCTCCCTCACTTCTGATTGGTTATAAAAAGCTGATCAGCCTATAGCTGAGGAAGAGTTAAAGTGGGACTTCTGACCTCAGTAAGGGTGTCCTGGGTGGAGAGAGTGCCTGAGGAATTGCCACGAGACCACGATGGAGCAGGAACTGCCAAGGAGAGACTTTTTTTTTTTGGTTTTTCGAGACAGGGTTTCTCTGTGTAGTCCTGGCTGTCCTGGAACTCACTCTGTAGACCAGGCTGGCCTCGAACTCAGAAATTCGCCTGCCTCTGCCTCCCAAGTGCTGGGATTAAAGGCATGGGCCGGGCGCCACCACACCCGGCCGGGGAGAGACTTAAGGTGGCAGGTAACAGGGCACATGACTGAGTTGTCCCATTAGAACAGATGTCAAATAGTGCATTATTTCAAGGCAAAGGAGGGTGTAAATCCATGTACTTTTATACAGCCCAAGATGGATCTAAACAAATAGGGAGGGGTGGCTCGTAGAGACCTCTTTTCTAGGCACATAAGACCACACCTGGCCGAGAGCCCTCCTCATTTACCTTCTTGTCAGCCTGATCCCTTCCTGTATCATCCCAGAAAACAGCTTAGAGGGAGAACACATCAGAAAGTAAAAAGACAGCAGCTTTGGCACTGGACAGCTTCAACTTGCCCAGATAACATACATTACCACCCAAGTCTAGCCTGGAGGTCTAGATCCACCCTGGACCTATCTTGCCCACAGCCTGAATTCTCTAAGTTTCACTGTCACAGTTCAGAGACTTGTTACAAAGATGCAAGTTCAGTGTCATAAATATATGCTCCCCCCCTCCAGTAACCAACTCCTAAAAATTGCAGGGTATAAAGACTAAAAGGCCACCTACTATAGTGGTTGGCGCATATCTTCAAGGTTTTGTCCCTCCTCATGAGAAGGCGGATGGTCCCTTTCTCCTTGTGCTTCAGAAGCTTGACGTCTCCAGTGCCTCGCTCCTTCCATTCTGGGAGGTCATTCTCTGAAGCAAACCGGAACAGCTTTGCACGCCTGTAAGAGAAGCCAGTACAGAAACATCTAACAGAGAGGGAACTCACACCTGGACCAATTGCCACAAAGTGTTCTTTGGACACTGAACAGAAGGGAACTGTTGAACACAGAGTCCTCCCCAAAAACCTTCTTCAAAGGGCTTTGGGCACCAAGAATTACTAGGTAAAATACAACCCAGGGGAGCACAATAGCCCAACCAATTCCAGGTTGCAGAAAGATATTCATAGCAAAGGTTTTTTTCTCAGAGACACATCTAAGGATACACATGGCCCACAGTAGGTAAAGACGCTACAGAGGTCTGGGCAACCTACTCACACTAAATGAATGCCCTGTAACTATATAAAGCCTTAGGAATATTATCTTCCACAGGGCCAGCAACAGCTTCCTGTCAGAAGGAACCTATAGCCTCCAGGTTTCAGGCACCCAGTACCTGCAATGAGTCCAGTACACCTGGCTCTCCTGCCAAACCAGCACCTTTCCTCTGTAGCCCACATCTCCTCTTACAAAGCCTCTGCTCTCCTCCAAATTCAGTCCTGTCCCGGAAGATTGCACCTTCATGTACCTCCTTAAGGAAAGCTCCAAGGCCCTTATATAAAGGCACAACATGCTGTCTCCAGCACCATACCGAGGACACTGGGGTACTTTCAGCAGCAAGTGGACAAAATCAAGTACCACACAACTCAGGGAGGTGCTACTCTCACCCACTGTTGTGGATCAGAGCTCTGGACCACCACCTTCTAGGTAGTACAAGGGTGTACTTATGGCTCTCCTTGGGCAGCCTCCTTCCCTCTCTCCCTTCAAGCAGAGAACCTCTAACATAAACATCTTAGGCATACCTGAAAATTTGACATTAGCAAATTCTCTTGATTTTACATGATACACTGCTACATTAAGTTGAGCCTGAGGTCCATACCACTGCTAGCACTACATTCTTAAGATCTCATACTTTCTAACCTGCAAAACCATGAGCTGGAGGCTGAAGAGATGGCTCTGCAGTTAAAAGCACTGGCTGTTCTTCCAGAGGTCCAAATGGATACTCACAACTGTTACTTTAGTCCCAAGGGATTCACTACCTTCTTCTGGCTTCCTTTAGCACGTTGTGTAGACAGACATCAATGTAGGTAAAACACTCATACACACATAAAAATTAACAAGGGCTAAACAAACCTCAATCTTTAAGGATACAGTTAAGGCAGTAATAGACAGCAAAGCAAAAAGAAAGAAAAGCAAAGACTCTGCTCAACAAAGAAAGGGAGCCCCACCCAGCAAAAAAGGTTTCACCATGTAGTCCTGGAACTTGGTTATATAGACCAGATTGACCTACAATCCACAGAAATCTACCTGCCTCTGCCTCCTAAAGGTGTGAGCCCACACAGCCTGCTGGAGACACCCAGATGACAGAACAGTGATGGGGACAACCTTCACATGACTTGCCACAAGGCAGCAGGGTACCAGGCAAAATTTTTGACTGAGAAATGGTTGAATTTTCATTGTAAGACTAGTTACCATACAATTTTTTTTTTTTTGTGGGGGGGGTGTGTGTGTGTGTTTGAGACAGGGTTTTTCTGTATAGCCCTGGCTGTCCTGGAACTCACTTGGTAGACCAGGCTGGCCTCGAACTCAGAAATCCACCTGCCTCTGCCTCCCGAGTGCTGGCAGGCACTTTCTTAAAACAGCCTTTATCAAGCTGCGTCTAAGCCATGAAATTCACAGAAATCAGTGTGCCCAGCCACCCTATAACTCTGTGTAGATCCAGATAGAAATCACAAAAAGACTATGCCAGAAAGTATCACTAAGGCTTATACCTGTAAGAGACACAATACAAGAGACAGAATTCCTAGCTTGGCAGGCTCCTCTAGAAATTGAAGAGGAAAACATAAATGGTCCAACTATGGTTGCTGGGTACTTGCAAAATTTGAAAGAAATACTCTGCAGAGACCTGCTTCCTGTCCACTCTGCTTCTCAGTCAGCCTATGTAAAGATACTTCCAGGACCTCTTAACAGACTTACATCTTAAAAAGTTCCTCTTCATCTTCCTCCAGCGTTTTAATTTCTTGCTCAGGAAGAGACACTATTGGCTCGAACTGGGGGTCGTGGTTGGACTCATCTGCATTCTCTGTGGAAGTATCATGGTCCTCGTGACTGTCCTGTGTAGAGAAGGTAGAGTGATGCTGCTGGCTGGTGGACTTGGTCCACAGTGGGCATCATCGATCACAAATAGCACCTGGAAAATGAAGACAGGCCTACCCCAGATTGGAAATTAAGCCTACGGCCTTATCTTTCACATCATCTGATTGTATTTACAACCAGCATCACAAAAAACACAGGATATCATGAAATAAGACAATGGATTTTGACACTCCTACACACTCAAACATCAATGGGTTACACACACCCAAATCCTTGGCAAAGTAGCTTGGGAGAAACTCCCTCTTCTGTTTAAAAAAAATAAAATAAAATACCCGCCATAAAAAGAACATGATAAACTCAAAAGCAAGAGCAACCATAACAGTTTTTACTAAGGATTATCAAAGCACTTGTTAGTTTACTAGAAAACTGTGGGAGAACTAGCAGCTACATGAATTTACAATCCCTCCAGCAATTTTACCCAAGCTTGAAATTTTAAGCCGAAAAGAAGCTAGGAGAAGTAAGACAAATAAGCTCTAAGATTCTGACTCAACTTGGAGAATTACAAGGACATGCATGTTTAAATCTGACAAGATCACGTGCTTTGATAATATAGAAAAATCCCAGACTCACTACCTAACTCAACAGGATAAAGAAACAGAAACCTTTCGTTCGGTTTCTCAGCACTGCGGCTAAGCTGCGGCCGACACGCGAGCCACCAACAAAGCCGCCCCCGCCCAGAGTCCGCGCGTCTAATATCTGTACCCCACCGAAGGCGGAATGACCTAATGAATGAAGGGGTCTGCGTGCAACTGGAAGGAGGATTGCCGACGCTGATGGAAAGATCACAAGTGGGCCACGACGGAGGAGATCGGCCACCTCCAGGTCCCCAGGTGAAGCCGGGAGCCCAGTTTGGGCATGGCTGTTCATCCGCAGACCACAAGGTCACGCGCCGCCCTGGAGACCCCGCGATCGGAGCCTTGGCCAGCAGCTCCCACTCGCGGACCACCAAAGACCTCGAGCACCCCAGGCCTGGGCGCCTCGACAGGCCCCGAACCCGCAAGCCAGCGAGGGTTGGAGGCCGAGGCGCGGGCCGCCCACGTGGCCGCCCATAGCGGCCCTTGCCTCTCCGGCTGCCCGGCCCCACCCGGGCCTCACTGTACCTTGGCGGCCGCCATGGGGGCGCGGCGACGGCGGCTCGACTAGCTCAGGCGTCGCTGGCTCGGCGGCCTCTGGGCGGCTAGTCGCAGCTCCTTTCCTCCGCGTCTGGCGCCGGCGTCTCCCGCCCGTCCGCTCTTCCCTCCGCCCCCCGACCCGAACCCTGACCCCTGACCCCAGCGGCGGGAAACGCGCAGTGATTCAAAACCAGTGCAGCTTTATTGGCTCCGACGGCGGACATTCATTGTCCGGCCCGCCCCGCGCTTCCCGCCAAAACGCCCGCGGCGCATGCCCGGCCGCGCCTCCGTCCGGGGAGCGCGCTCTCCCGGCGACCCACGCGCGCACTTCCGTCTGCAGGCCGAGTGCCTTCGACGCCGGCGTGAGCGGCTGCTGGAAGGATCAGGCCGGCCGCGGCGCGTGGCGGTGACGTCATCGGAAGCCAAGCCCTCAGAGAGGCGCTGCGGCTTCGGTGCGCTGGCCGACCGAAGGCAGGCGCGGCGGGCGGCCCTCGGGGACAGTGCATCCGCAAACCGCAGCCCCAGCTCTGAGCACCCGAGTTTTGAGCCCGTGTGGCGCTGCGGTCTACCTTCTTCACAGCGGCGTTCCTCGTGTCTGCGCCCTTGCTGGGTGGGAGGCCGAGCTGGTGGTCCTCGTGAGCACCCTGTTCCCGGCAACAGACGAGCCAGGAGATGAGTGAGGCGGACGCGGAAGTAAAGCAAAGGGAGCCATGCAGGAGATGTGGACGGGGTGGGCGGAGGTGGGTTGGGGCAGCAGTCCGTACTGTCCCATCAAAGATAGGATGGGTTTGGCCAGAGCTGCGTGGAGTGTGCACTAATGGAGATCCGCAGCGGTTTGGGGAGCGAGTTAGAGCCTTCAGCCAGGCCCGTCTGTTCCCACATAGGTTCCGGAGCCCATGGAGGACTGCGGCCAGGACGCCAGCGCAGTGCCCAGCTCTGTGGCCCCACGACGTCAAGAGGAAGAAGGGCCTGAACCAGCTGCACAGCCTGGAACGCAGCCTGGGCTCTACAGCTACATAAGGGATGACTTGTTCACCTCGGAAATCTTTAAGCTGGAGCTCCAAAATGTCCCTCGCCACGCCAGCTTCAGTGATGTCCGGCGTTTCCTGGGCCGTTTTGGCCTACAGTCCCACAAAATCAAACTCTTTGGACAGCCACCATGTGCCTTTGTAACATTCCGAAGCGCTGCTGAACGAGACAAGGCCTTGCGAGTGCTGCACGGTGCTCTCTGGAAAGGCTGTCCGCTCAGCGTACGTCTGGCCCGACCCAAGGCCGACCCCATGGCTAGGAAGAGGCGGCAAGAAGGTGATAGTGAGCCACCAGTAACGCAGATTGCCGATGTGGTGACCCCTCTTTGGACAGTGCCCTACACTGAGCAGCTGGAGCAGAAGCGACTGGAATGTGAGCGGGTGCTACAGAAACTGGCCAAGTGAGTGTGGCACTGACATCCCAAGCAAAGCTGGGTTTTGCTCTTGGCCTAGTCCACTAGCCTTGTAAGCAGTTCAGGATACACACAGGGTTTATGTCATTGGTTCTCAGGGTCACCAAACTCTTTCACAGGGGTTGCCTAAGACCATCAGAAAGCACACATTTACATTATGATTCATAACAGCAGCAAAATTACGACAAAGTAACAACAAAAAATGTTACGGTTGGGAATCAATCACAACATGATTACAGGGCCACAGGAAGGTTGAGAGCCACCAGTCTGAAGTGGTCAACTAAAGAACTCATAAGGCCCATAACAGAGGGACAGTGAGGAAAGGAATTGCCCAGTATGGATGGGGAACAATGTTGGTCCGACCGTGATGTATTTCATCCTGCAGAGAAATTGGGAACACTAATCGCGCCCTGCTACCCTGGCTGCTTTTGCAGAGACAACAGCACAATAAAGCTTGTTGCCCCCTGGAGGGGGTCAAGCCATCACCCCAGCAGGTCAGAGAAATCCCATTGGGGGGGGGGCTGGCCCTTGTTCATGTCAATTTTATTACACATACGCTCTTTGACATTTTTCTTGCTTTTCATTTCTTCCCAGTGTTTGATAAGCCAGCAGTAAAACCTTGTTCTGTCTGCCACCCCTTGGGCAAATCTGGGTCTCTTGTTCACAGTGGTATTTCTTCCAGTGCTGGACGATCAAGGTTGAGATCTGACTCTTTACTACACTCTCTCCTACAGACTGAATATCGTAACAAATGTGAATTTCTGGTCGGAGTTGGGGTAGATGGCAAGGACAACACTGTTGGCTGCCGGCTTGGCAAGTACAAGGGTGGGACATGTGCTGTGGCAGCTCCCTTTGACACCGTGCACATTCCAGAGGCCACTAAACAGGTGGTGAAGGCCTTCCAGGAATTCATCCGGTGGGCACCTTGCTTGGGGCTGGGCTTCTGGGAAGTCCCTGGTCCATCTGGGACAAGGGGGTGTGGCCCCTGTACTGGCAGTTGTGATTGTGGGTTAAGGGGACAATGTGCCAGGACAGGCAGGCACACGCTGAGTATACTTGTGGTTTCTTCAGTTCCACACCATACTCAGCATATGACCCTGAGACATATACAGGCCACTGGAAGCAACTGACTGTTCGAACCAGCCGCCGAGGCCAGGCCATGGCCATTGCCTACTTCCATCCGCAGGTCTCAGGTGGTGGTCCTGTTGGGGGATGTGTCTGGTATAGGTTGGCTTTTGCATAGCCTGATGGGCATTTTATCATCTACTACAGAAACTGAGCTCTGAGGAAGTGGCAGGACTAAAGACCTCCCTGGTGTGCCACTTCATGGAGGGACCAGGCAAGGCCAGTGGGGTGACCTCCCTCTACTTTGTGGAGGAGGGACAGAGGTGAGGAGCCCAGGTGGAGGCAGGAGGGGCCAGACAGGCCAGTGACCCTGACAGATTTGCTTTCTCTTGTATAGAAAGACTCCCAGCCAGGAAGGCCTGCCCCTGGAACATATGGCTGGTGACCAGTGCATCCAGGAAGACCTGCTAGGGCTGACCTTCCGCATCTCCCCTCATGCATTCTTCCAGGTAGCATGCCCCTTGCGAGCATAAAGAGAGAGGGAGGGATGCCAGTAACTAGCATCAAAGATTTATAGAGAGCATTCAAGTAATGGGGGGTCCCAGAATAAGGCATAGGATAACAAGGGATGTTTGCTAGTGATTTGCCTCTTTGTAGTTAGTGATATGCACAGCTTCTGTGCAACCCAGAACAGGATCAACCACTTTCACTGTTGGAAAAACCCTATGGAGATAGAGGGGGAGAGAGGTCTCTATCATGGGGTATGTAGTCACTCTCAGATGCCCTGGGAGAAGTTGTGAAGTCAGGGGGGGGGGAACTTCCCATTGATGGGGGTCTCTTTTGTAAGGTTTTGGTTTTTAAGAGACTGGGTGAGATCACTGGTATGTAGAAAGAATGGGAGCCAAGCAATGTGGCATGTTAGCCTACACTGCAATATACCATGGCTAACTAATCTCCAGGTAAACACACCTGCAGCCGAGGTGCTCTACACAGTAATCCAGGAATGGGCACAGCTAGATGGGGGCAGTACAGTGCTGGACGTGTGCTGTGGCACTGGCACCATAGGCCTGGCCCTGGCTCCGGTAAGCTTCCCAGCCCTAGGTAAGACTACCCTACCCTGTTATCATGAGCCTGAAGGCTGCTGAGGCTACTACCCTGTCCCCAATACAACCAGTTATGCTGTGTCTTCCTTGGCCAAGCAACCAGGGTAATGGGGCTTATCTATCTTTCCATTTCAGAAGGTGAAGAGAGTAGTGGGAATTGAACTGTGTCAGGAGGCTGTGGAGGATGCCCGTATGAATGCCCTCACCAATGGTGAGAGTCTTTGTATCACACAGGTCTGGAACAGCAGTAACCTCTGTTGTGTTCTTTAGTTACTGTGCCTACAATGTCTTGAGATCAAAAGTTATTTTGGCCTGTGTGCTATGTAAGCCTGATAGGCCATCCCAATGGCAGGCCACAGTCTACTGACAACTATGATTATCCCTAGAGCTGAGCAATGTTGAGTTCCACTGTGGCAGGGCTGAGGATCTGGTGCCAGGCTTGGTGAGCAGACTGTCTTCCCAACAACTTGTAGCTGTTCTAGACCCACCACGGGCTGGCCTACGTGAGTGGCTTCCATTTGGGGGGAGGCAGTACCAGAAGTAAAAACAAAACAACAACAACAAAAAAACCTATGTTGGATAGTCAACCACTAGCCCCTCTGTGACTTGCTAGATTCTAAGGTGATTCTGGCCATCCGGAAAGCTGAGAACATCAAGCGGCTCCTGTATGTTTCCTGTAACCCCAGGGCAGCCATGGGCAACTTTGTGGAGTAAGTGTGTGGGGCAGAGCACCTGCGGCTGCCTAGAGGAATTTCTGAGGGGCTAATATTGGTACCTCTCTCCCACCAGCCTCTGCAGGGCGCCATCTAATCGAGTAAAAGGCACCCCATTCCATCCAGTCAAGGCTGTGGCAGTGGACCTGTTCCCACAGACACCACACTGTGAGATGCTTATCCTGTTTGAGAGGATGCAACAACACCCCAATGGCGTAGTAGCCCTGGAGCATCAAGACCTTCAAACCCCAAGAAATCTTCCTGATATCACTGCACAGGAAACAGAGACTTCCCTCTCATCCTAGGGGAAGTATAGGAGCACAGGAAAGCTGGGGAGCTCCTTACAGCTCCCTAGTAAGCAGAGCATGACTAAGCATTGGTGAGACGTGAAGCCTGCCTACTACAGTTCAAAGAGTATGAACACCTGTGTACTAATAATGGGATAGCGAGATTCTAGAATAAAAATTGCTGATTTTACTGAAATTTCTGTTGTGAGCCAGAGCCTTCACTCATTCCTACTTGCCACCTTGGACGACCCTTTCTGAAAGGCAGGAAGGACTCTTGGGGTGTGAATTTTCCCAGTGCTAGTACTGTGTACTTGTTTTAAGACAGCATCTCTATATAGACCAGACTAACTTCACAGATGTGCTTATGACTCCTGAGTGCTGAGGTTAAAGTGTGCACTGCTATGCCTGCTGAATTGCCAGAGCTTGCTTGAATTTAGCCCCAGAGAACCATGTTTTAGGACCAAATATCAACCAGGTATTCCAGGGGAGCACTGAGGATGGCTGAACACAAATCTATGCTGAGTTCATATGGAGTTAAGTGTCCACTAAGGCACTTAAAAACACAATTGACTATAGACAACCCTGGCCAGTTGAAGATCCACAAATCAGATCCAGCACTCCCATCAGAAGAAAGAAACCAGCCGTTCCCTTTTGGACAGTTTTATGTGTTCAGACCATGAGGGTACACCCTACAGCCTTGGCCAACACACAGAAGCAGCATCAGCACAGGCTCCCACCCTTGTAGCATGACTGTACATATAAGACCCACCTGTAAGAGACAGGGAGGGCACTAGAGACCAGGAATGTGTGGCAGCACCTGTTGACAGTGCCTGGGTCGGTGAGGCTGCAGAGATACCACCATTACCATATGCTTTTTCAGTGTTAAGTATGTTTTTAAGGGCAATGGTTAATCAAAAGACTGAACACAACTGAATGGGAGGCAGAAAAGAAAAATGTCCAAGTCTATCAACTTGAATAAGGGTTCTTTTTGCCAAGATTAACACAGACATTAACTGCTGTCACACACATGATTAGGGAGGAGGAAGATGCTGTTGGGAGGCCCACAGTTGCCATCTTTTCTTTCTAACAACATATATCACCCATGTATCTTCAGGTACATGGTGAGAGACACTGAGAATGTAGAGTGTAGCCCCTCTGAACAGTAAGGGCTCTGAATACCCCTCTACTCAATACCCATCTACAGGGGCTATCCACTGAGCACAGGTAGACAAAAACCTGCAATCAGGCCTGGCTGCACAGAGCAGCTATCCTTGAGATCAAGAGACACCATAACTACTTATCATGTACAATGTGCCAGGCAGCTCTTGGTCAGTGATGGGCTACACTGAAGGCCAGTTTCCTATTTATGCATATCCATCTGTTGAAATGCATCTTTCATAATTACTGTAAAAGTTTCTTTTCAAATTTTAAAACATCATAAAAGCTTTAAAAATTGATGAACAGATGGGCTTGATTGTGCAAAAATCTCTGTAAAAAATTGTTGCTAAGTTTATCGAAGGTGGAAGCTTCAGTATCCAGAAGACGGCTGTTAGGACATTAAGACTTCATAAGAAAAAGGGTCAATCGGACTAACACTCAGTATCTTCACTGCAATCTCGAAAGAGTATTTCTGGTGCTAAAATTTTGTTTTATTTTAAGCCAAAATAGCCTGAAATATTCCTTTCTGTTATAACTTTTTCAGAAGAAAATGCGAAACACACAAAGCAGGTAATAATTCTACAAGACAGGATACCTGCATCTTCTGACCAAGTCTCAGTGGCTCCACCAGAAAGAACCATAGCAAAGGGGCTACCTGGCATCATAGGCCAGCCATAGCTATAAAACCTGGTCATCTCATCTATCAACGAAGTATTACTTCTTGTCAGTGCATATAGTGTACTAAAATTAATGAAAACCTTCATAAAAACGGTCCGCAGCAGATACATACAAGCAGGATCTACAGCTGTCTATCAGCTTCCACTTGTGCAGTTAACTTATGACTGATCCTTAAGTATATCCAGTCACATTGAGAGCAGCTTGTCCAGAACTGTTTCTTTGCATGTGTACTGTGTAGTCACAGCTGTCCCCATGTGCCAGAGCCAGAGCCCAGACACTGCCACAGGGAAGGAACTTAGGTTGGAGGCCTGGTGCTGCAGAGTGATGATGTGTGGCTGATGGTCTCCTGGTAGCACTGTTGGCCCATGCTGCCTACCTCATACATCCACTGTGCACAAGGGCTCACCACCAGGCTGGGCAGATGCTACAATTGACATCTTGGGTTTCTTCCGAGTCTCCTCCTGGAAGAACAGAGGTCAACGATGCTAAAGGTGGGCCCAGCAAAGAGGTTCACAGGGTGAAAAGGTGGAAGCCCCTGAATTCCGAGAACACAAATGTTTGTGATACCTGGCTAGGAGGGAAGGTAGAGGGAGCGGGCCAGGTTGGGCCAGGCCAGGAGGGTTTCCTCAGATAGCCAGGGTAGACTCCCATGTGCTGCAGCTTCCCTGGCAATCTAGAGACACCCAGAATGAAAGAATTTGCAACAAACTGGGTTCCACCCCTCCAAGGTGAGTGTCATCCTAGCCTTGCTTTCTTTCCCAGAAGCCCAATGAATTTCCCCACAAATCGAAGTGTCTTAGTCTTGTTACTTTGATCCCCAACTAATCTAACAAGAGTCAAACTAGAAAGTCCTGCTTATTCTAGCGGACAAGGCCCCACTTCTACCTGAGAGCAGTAGAAAGGCAACAGGCAATAGACACTTGGTCCTTAAAGTTTATATTAATACCTGGTCCTTGCCACCAGAGCTAGAAATGCTCCCAATTCAGTGGGCCTAAAGGTATGAGTGATTACAAGATATTTCTAGAGGCCAGGAAAAAAATGTCAATACAGCCCACTTGAAATAAGATACCTATGGAAGTTTCACCAAGACTAAGTTCTACCTAGGCGTTATCACACAAGGCCAGTGCACAATCCTTTCTTTCAAATACCTGACTCCAAATTGGAACCTTTAGCCACTAAAAGGCTGGCCTGTCTGCTCTCTAACTCAACAAAAGACAAAGTCATTTTAGAAAAGCATCATCTGTGCTAGAACTTAAAACAAAAAGCCAACCTTCTCTGGAAGAAGCATTAAGCATCTCCAGTTAGGGATCAAAAACAGGCTCCTAGGATCTAACTACAAGGAAGGGGCTAATCCAGCAATTCTGATGGTTCAGTGACTGATATATGCAGAAACAACACAGGGGTAGATAGGGAGTTTAGGGGTAGGTAGCAAGTGGCCTGGGGAAGGGGTGAGGAAGGGAGATAATCACCCGCTCTGCAGCCAGCCTCTTCATCTCTTCTTGCAGCTTGCTCAGGATGTGAAGGTTGGGCCTGTTCTTCTTGGCATACTGCTGTAGCTCTATCACACTCTTGTCAGAGGTCTCCTAGGGACCCAAAGCCTGCTCTCAGAACGGCCAAGTAGCAGTATGCTCAAGTAGTAGTGTCCACCCAAATCAGGAGTGTAAGGGCTTGGTGAGGCACGAGTACACACCAGTGGCCTACCTGTGATAAAGCGTTTGCTACTGACAACTATAGGGTATAAGCACAGCCCTGAGCTCCCTGATCTCTCCCAGACACTGTTCCTTCCTCCATAATCACACCTCTGTGTTTACTAGCTGAGTCTGAAAGTCAAGTACTCACTATGCCAGGAACCCTCTGACAGTGGCAAGATCATGGCTGAAGCCAACTGAGACATAACACAGCCAAACAGTCTGCCTAGCTGTTCTCTTTGGTTCTCTTCCCTTCTTGGCTTGGAAGCCACTGCTAAGGATGCTCACTATTTCTTAGAATGCCAGAACTCCTGTGCCAGACAAGGGCCATTCATTCTCCAGTTGAAGGAAACCTCTGTCCATGGCTGCAGCAACGTTCCCTCTCTGTCTCAGTCCCAGACTACGTACCTACACTGCACCTACATTTCAACTCATGAAAAATGCTTCTTTTCAGGCTGAAGATACAACTCAGTCCTTGTTTGGCCTGTACAAAGCCCCAGGTATGATCCCTAGCAGTACGAGGGAGAAGAATCAGAAAAAAAGACAAATAGCCTTATATTATTTACGTTCTCCATGTGGCTCCTGGACTCTTCCTCCCTTGAGCAAGGACAAGGACAAGTTTGAGTCTTGGAGAGTCTGAAGGGGTGCTCCGTTGCTCTATACTATTAGTTCAGCTCAAGGCAGGGTAGCTCAAGCGTCCACAGCACAGACTTCAGGTTCTCTACCTATACTCATTTAAACAATGAGATCCTGATGATCCAGGTAGTTTTGGCATATATTAGGGGAAAATGTAAAAAAATGCTAGTGATGCAGCTGAGTTTCATTACTACCCAACATCATTTCCCAGTACTTCCCATACCCATTAGGTTTGGAGACTTAAATTCTGAGATCTGGGCAAAACCCTCAGAAACATAACAGAATACCCATATTCTTTAAGTCACTGAGAATCTTCAACTAAACAAGTATACAGTCTTTAGGACTGCCAAAGGACTGGTTTGCGAGCCTTCACACAACTCAACACCAGGTAGTATTCCTCCGCCTGTGTCTACTGTCTGGTTTGTGTCAGGCCTGCTTCCTGTCTAGGACTGCTTCCTGCTTGGCAGATTCATGAGGAAAATGTGGCCTGGGTGCTCCCACCCTTGGCTTGCACAATCACTTCCACAGCACAGCAGAGACAGTCATAATTAAAAGTAGTGTTGCCGAGCCTGACCTGACAGCAAGCCCCAAGCCAAAGCAAGAAACAGGGAAGCAGCTGGGCGTGGTGGTGCACGCCTTTAATCCTAGGACTCGGGAGGCAGAGGCAGGTGGATTTCTGAGTTCAAGGCCAGCCTGGTCTACAAAGTGAGCTCCAGGACAGCCAGAACTATACAGAGAAACCCTGTCTCGAGAAACCCTGTCTCGAAAAACCAAAAAAAAAAAAAAAAAAGAAACGGGGAAGCAGAGCAACTGCCAGAAGACGTGACAGTCTGGTTACCTGCTTGACCATTTTGCTGCTCTCACGACCATACATGCGCAGTAAGGACCCCCAGTTCTTGACATGTGGATGCAGCAGCTGAAGGATTTTCTGAGATGCTAATTGCTTCCCAACTCGTTTATTCTTACCTATGAGTAGGAAAAACAAAGGTGAGAAGACAGGAGAACCATTCCTGGGTACCTAGGGAGCCCATACAGGGCATTCCACAAGAAGGTAGACAGTGCTTTGCTACTGTGCTGGACACCATGACTCAGTCCTGAGTCCAGAGATCCAGGTACCAACCATCCTATGGAGCAGCTTTCAGGAGATTCAAGTAAGGACTTGTGAGAAAGCTATTAGTTAAGAACAAAATTTCCTTCCCTCCACCAGCCCACTCCACCTCACTTTCCTGCAACACAATGAGCACCAGCTACAAGGCCTCCTAAAGTTTATAGCTCCTGAAGGTAGGTGTCTGGGTGGGGCCTCCATATAAAGGATACTCTGAGCCAGGAGAGTATATGTATATGTATATGTATGTATATGTACGTGCGTATATATGTATGTGTGTATACATTCACATATGTATGTGTATATATACATTACATATATATATACACACATTGTATGTATATATATACACATACACATATATATGTACACACAAACATACACACACACATACACACATATATGCATGCACGTGTGCGCACGCCCACACACACACTCACTAATCTTCACTTGTAGTGGTTACAGTGTTTTATTTTATGGTTTTGTTTTTTATTTCTTTAGAAACAAGGTCTCACTACGTTGTTCAAGCTAGTGTTGAACTCACATCTTCACATGATTCTCCTGCTGGAACTACTTGAATTCTCCACCATGCTTAACTTTATATTGGCTTTTACTAAGCAACTATGTCAGAGGAAGGTGGTGCCTAGAGACCAAATATAGGAGTGCAGATAGATGGATAGCCCTCAGGATGCACACCAGTCAGCTCCTCAGGAAAGTAGTCCCCTTATCCCACCAGAGATAGGCTGGTTACAAGTAACAGAAACAATGGAACAGGAGGGAGAATGCAAGGATAGCCACCTATATCTAGTTTCAGATGAAGGTGTGATGGCCAACACACAAAATTCGTGCTTAGAATAACTGTCAGAGCAGTAGTAGCAGACCAAGCCACACACCCTCATGTCAGAAAATGCTAGCCATACCCTAGCAGTCCTCTGAAAACATTCCAGTCTATTAGGGAATCAGGGAAGAAGACAGATTCTTACACCACCCGCGCACTGTGTGTTTGCCGCATGCCATAACATATTCACTCTTCTGGTTTTTCCCAGGAACCACTTCAAACTTGATGGATGTGTCACCCATTCCATGGTTTCTTTTAGGAGAAAACAAAGATGACAAGATATTACTGGATGATGCTTATACATGGTAACTTCTGGGGAGGGCTGCTATACCACGAAGTCTATTAATAGTTCTCCAAAGAAAACTCAAACCCCTCCCTAGATGTTCAGCACACTATGCAAGGTTCTGCACACACTAATTTCAGTAACCCAGAGCTTCCGTGACCTGATTCTTAATAGAAGTGCAGCTTACCCTACCTTTTAAGGCACTCATGGAGGATCTGATATGGAGACAACAGCCCAGCCTTGCTTGTCAGCTCATAGACTCGTGAATCCTCAATACTGATGTGGTTAAAATACTAAAACACAAAGCACATGATTGTGAATCCCAAGCAGGTCCATACCTTTAGAGTCGTGCCACACTATGTTTCCCTCAATGAACATCTTTCTTTTGTTACCTCAATAAAGCGTGCCATATTCCAGATATCCCTGATGGAACTATTTGGGAAGGATAAGAAAATGTGGCCATGAGTCGGGCAGTGATAGCACATGCCTTTAATCCCAGCACTTGGGAGGCAGAGGCAGGCAGATTTCTGAGCCTGGTCTATAGAGTGAGTTTCAGGACAGCTAAGGCTAC
The DNA here is from genome assembly GCF_900095145.1 of Mus pahari. Lineage (NCBI taxonomy): Eukaryota > Metazoa > Chordata > Mammalia > Rodentia > Muridae > Mus > Mus pahari. The sequence goes on from NC_034601.1 coordinate 14,013,708, forward strand.
ACTACAAGAGAAACCCTGTCTCAAAAAAAACCAAAAAAAAAAAAAAAAAACCCAAAAACCAAAAACAAAACCCAAAAAAACAAACAAACAAACGAAAAAAGAGTATATGTCAGTGGAGTGGGCTTTAAAGGTTTCAAAAGTCCATTAGTTAGATTCATTCTCTCTTCCCTCTCCCAGTCTCCTGCTTGTGGATGACATGTGAGCTCTTAGCTACTTCTTGAACACCATGCCTGCCTGCCACCATGCCTCTCATCATGATGGTTATGGATTAACCCTCTGAAACTGTAACCAATGAACTCTTCTCTAAGTTGCCTTGGTCATAGCGTTTTGTCAGAGCAATAGAAAAGTAACTAAAACATGAAGGGAGAGAAATTTTGCACAGCAAGTCTCAAGTAGACTAGGGATAGGAGGAGCAGTTATGAAATGCATGGGACAAAGGATAAAGGGTCAGAATTGAGTAGCTAACAGATCCCTGCCTTGATCCCTGACTGACCCTGTACTCAGTGAACAGAAGATTGCCAAGCAGCTCAGCTTACTCTATACACAGACTACCTCTGGGACAGGCTGCACAAACAGTACAGTCATGCACTGATAAACCTACCAGTTGATGGTGGTTCACATACTCAAAGAAAGTCCTGGTTTGTGTAGGTACACTCTATATGGTTTCCATAAGTAAATCATTTAAGCAATATATATCTGTACCACAAACTGGGTGACTTTCAGCAATCACAGTATTGCCTCTCACAACATTAAATAAAGGCAAGAAGTAAAAATTAAAGGTAGTCAGCAAAGCTCTACTCCCCATGCAGAGACTACATGAGAAGATCCAATTTCTGATGGCTTAGCTTCTGTGGCTTATGAGAGCAGCAAGTCAATCTATACTCAGTATATTTTCTTTGTTTCTCCCCTCTGGAAAACCAGTCACAATTATTCAACTACATGTCAATGAATTATACCTATAACAACCTCATCTCCAAAGTGAGGCCATATTCTCAGGTACTAGAGATTAGCCCCTCAATGGATCCTTTTCAGAGACATAGCACAACCCAAACCAGAATATCCAGGAAATTTAAGAGCAAAGATTAACTTACCAGTTGACAAGCAAATAGGAACAAAGAGCTTGAAACAAACATGAAACAATCTGCTGAGAGGGGAAAGTATCTCACCAGCTGAACAGGTAGCAGTCTGCAGAGCCCCAGAATCCAGACCTTGGGTTACATGAATAAACTAAGTCAAGACCTCTCTAGAATGACATATGAACAGCTTTTCTCTGTTTGTACTGCTCCAGTGACAACAGTGTAAAGGAAATTCTTACATGAAGAGTCCAGGCAAGACTGGTAATCATGAATGCTAACTGTTGTGGCTTGGTTGTCTTCAAACAGGAATCAAAAGATGCCTTTGCCCTCAAATGTAGGGAAAGGAGTTAGACCCTGGAATTAACTACAAGAACCAGTAAGGAAGCCAACTGATTAGCAACATGTGCTATGCTCAGCCTATATAACCCTGTTATACCCAGCTGTTAGTACCTGACCATCTGGGCACAGCAGACAGATGGCCAGCTTACCTGCAACCCAAACTCTGTCCTGGAAGAACCTGAACATACTCACTGGAGAACATACACTCAGAAACACAAAGATGTCTGTGTCTGGTATAAAACTCTGAGCATACAGCCCACAGCAAGCATCTCTGTGGAGTGTCTCTCAAGTACAATCAAATGGCAAAGTGACCTACAGATAATCATTGGTATTCCTGAAAGACAGCCTGGGAGACTGGAGTGCCCAGAGCCAAAGATAACAAAGAAGCACAAGGTGCTCATGGACAACCCATGAAAAACTACAATCTAGGTTGGGTGATGCTGACACATGTATTTAACCCCAGTAAAAGAGGCAGAGGCAGGCAGATCTCTGAGTTCAGGGTCAGTCTGGTCTACAGAGTGAGTTCCAGGACAGCTAGAGCTATACAGAGAAACCTTGTCTCAATGCCCCGCATTCCCACCTCCTCCCATGTAAAAAACAAAACACCCAACTCCTCAAACCAAAAAAAACTGTAATCTAGATACTGAGGAACAGTATCTTGAAAATCAGACTTCTGAAACAGCCTTTAGCAACATCCACTCAAGTCAACCAAATTTGTGATTATAAACTATCCCACTGAGAAAACTTAAGGTCGCCGGGCGTGGTGGTGCACGCCTTTAATCCCAGCACTCAGGAGGCAGAGGCAGGCGAATTTCTGAGTTTGGGGCCAGTCTGGTCTACAAAGTGAGTTCCAGGACAATACAGAGAAACCCTGTGTCGAACCCCCCCTCCCAAAAAAAAACAAAAAAAAAAACAAAAAAATTAAGGTCCAAATGATTTTACTGATAATGACCACTCCACATTTTAAGGAGGAAAAATATCAATTCTATACAAACTCAAAGAGAATACTTCATAGCTTAGTTTATGATGCTACCTGTATCATATTAACACCAGGACAAAGTACAAATACCAAACCCATCAAAACCTACACAATAGTAATCCTTGCAAACACAGATGGGAAAATTATTAAGGGTATCATAGTGGTGTGTGCCTATATCCCCATCATTCAGGAGAATAAGGCAAGAGAATCCTGAATTCCATGACAGCCTGTGCTATGTACTTAGACCCTGTCAAAAACACTGATCTTGGCAGAACACACCTTTAATAGAGCACTCAGATGGTAGACTTCTGTGAGTTCAAGGCCAGCCTTGGTGACATTGCAAGATCAAAGCCAGTCTGATTTGCATAGCTAGGCTAGTTAGTACTATCAAAAACAAACAAGGAGCAGGCAAGAAGGTTTAATGAAGAAAGTTTGTTGAACAAGCCTGGCAATCTGAATTTAATCCCTAACCCATATAAAGGAAGAACAACAAAGCTGTCCTCTGAGTTCCTGAGTGTTTTATAGCATATGTGCTCACACACATATACACACTAAATAAAAAATATCCCTCAGATGCATATACACACAGTAGACAGACACTGACAGACACAGACACACAGACACACACACACACACACACACACACACACACACACACAGACACAGACACACACACACACGCACACAGAGTCGATAAATGGAAACTATCAATAAAAAAGAATATATATACCTTGCCAAAGAAAGGAATATATACCATGCCAAGTAGGACTATTTCAGGGATGCATGCTTTAGGAGAATCAATATAATTAACTATACAAAAAATTAAATAAAAATATCAAACCGTAAATAAGATCATAGAAGTGGTACAAAAAAAAGACATCTGACAGAAATAAAACAGCATTTCAGGTTAAAAAGGATCAACGAGGAGTGTGTGAGTGTGTGTGTGTGTGGGAGAGGGAGAGGGAGAGGGAGAGGGAGAGAGAGAGAGGGAGAGAGAGAGAGATGGCTCAACAGGTAACAGCACTGACTGCTCTTCCAAAGATCCTGAGTTCAAATCCCAGCAACCAAATGGTGGTTCACAACCATCTGTAATGAGATCTGACGCCCTCTTCTGGTACATGTGAAGTCAGCTACAGTGTACTTATGTATAATGATAAATAAATCTTTAAAAAAACAAACAAACAATAGAATTAGTATTAGAACCCCACAGAAAACATCACACTCAATAGTAAGAACTGGATGCTACCCTTTGAAATGAGGAAAACACCTTTACTATCACCATTTCTAGTTAACAATAGCCAGAACAATTAGACATCCAGACTAAGCAGGGCACACGTGGTGGCACACGCCTTTAATCCCAGCACTCAGGAAGGCAAAGGCAGGCAGATTTCTGAGTTTGAGGCCAGCCTGGTCTACAGAGTGAGTTCCAGGACAGCCAAAGCTATACAGAGAAATCCTGTCTCGAAAAAAAACAAACAAAAGACACCCCGACTGGCAAGGTAAGAGAACACAATCCTATACACACAGATGAATTACTTTTCTGTTGCTATGTTAAAACACAATGACCAAAAGCAACTTATAGAATAAAGAATTTATTGGGGCTTACAATTCCAGAGAGGTAGAGTCTTTCATGACAAGGGGACATGGTAGTAAGTGGCAAGAATGGTGGCAGGAACAAGAAAGCTAAAAGAACGTATCTCAAACACGAGCACGAAGCAGAAAAAGTAGATTAGAAGTAGGCAAGGCTATGAACTCAAAATCTCTCCAAATCATACCACCAACTGAGGACTAAATATCTGAGCCTATGGGGGACACTTCTTATTAAGCACCACAAAAGATGATCCAAAAAAGTTACAGAATACATGAATTCAGCAAAGTGGAAAGATACAAAACCAATTCACAAACAGTAAGTTGTACTTACATACTAGCAACAAAATAAAACCAAAAGATTACTCACTACAGTGGGACAATCTAAGATTAAAATGTGAGCAGGATCTGTGTGTAATAAAAACCACCAACTACTAAGAAAAACAAAGGCTAAAAGACCTACTACTAGTTCAGGGTAATCACTGACCAATGATCAGCTAATCTAAATGAACTGACTTAATAGACATGTTACAAAAAATACAAATAAATTAAGACTCAGATTAAGAATACAGATACTTTGCAATTATTATCTGGGAAAAATATTATTATTATAAGTTGAACTATAAACTGCTCCAAAATGTACAAGTTTATGTCTCACCCTTTAGTACCTCAGAAAGTGAGTTAAGTACATGGGTAAGTGGGCCCTATGTGAGGACTCAGCCCTATCCAAGAGTCATTCTTCACAAACAGAAAATTCAGAGATTCCTTTAAGGAAAAAGCATAAACATGAAGATAACCACCCCAGAAACCAGATGCCTCTGGCAGTATCTAGAAGAAACTAACAAATCGACACTATTTTGCACTTCTGACTCCCAGAACCAAGGCAACTAAATTTCTGTGACTTAATTTGTCCAGTTTGATAGTCTGATACTTTGTTATAGTAGCACCAACTAACTTTGGTTGTCCTGCTGTGCTCTGTGAGATATACAGATTGTTAAGTATAGATGGTCCTATATGGGGGTAGAGCAAGAAATAGAAACTATTTCTGAGACTTCAAATTACCAATCATAACTGACAGGCTTAGTGATGGCATATGCCTTTAATTGGAGCTGGGAGACTATACACACACCTTTAACTCTAGCACTTGGGAGGCAGGAATAAGTGGATCTCTGAGAGTTTGAGGCCATTCTGGTCTACAGAATGAATTCCAGTACAGACAGGGCATACTGGCTGGCCATCTTAGTCTAATTGGTAAGTACCAGCCCAGGCAAGAGATTCTATGTCAAAAAACAAGATGGACAGTTATCTGAGAAATGACATTCAATGATGATCTGTGGTCTACACACACAGACATAAACACACATCACAAAATTAAAATCCTGCTTAGAGGCTGGAAAGATGGCTTAACAATTAAAAGCACTGCTCTTCCAGGGGACCCAAATTGGGTCCTAGCACACATGTTGGGTGACTCATAACTGTCTGTAACAAAAGCTCCAAAGGGATCCAACACCTTCTTCTTGTCACTGTAGGCAGCCCCCCCCACCCCACAAACATGCAGATACATATAAGTAACTATAATAAAAATAGGGACTGGTGGGCTAGAGATGGCTCAGCAGTTAAGAACACTGACTGCTCTTCCAGAGGTGCTGAGTTCAGTTCCCAGCACCCACACGGTGGCTCACAACCATCTGTGATGGGATCCATTGCCCTCTTCTGGGGTGTCTGAAGGGTATACTCTTATAATATACTCATAAGATAAATAAATAAAATAAATAAATCTAAAAATAAAATAAAATGAGCCGGGCGTGGTGGTGCACGCCTTTAAACTTTAAACGCAGGAGGCAGAGACAGACTGATATCTGAGTTCGAGGCTAGCCTGGTCTACAGAGTGAATTCTAGGACAGCCAGGGCTATACAGAGAAACCCTGTCTTGAAAACAAACAAACACCAACCAACCAGGAAGGAAGGAAAGAAGGAAGGAAAGAAGGAAGGAAAGAAGGAAGGAAAGAAGGGAGTGAGCTCAGTGGGTGAAGGTACTTACTGTGATGTTTGAAAACCTGAGTTCAATCCTTGGAATCTATGTAATAGTCCTCTGAACTCTACATGTGTGCAGTGGCATGCATGTACCCACACAATACATACAGGGCTGGAGAGAGAAGGCTCAGCAGTTAACAGTGCTTACAGCTCTTCTAGAGGACCCGAATTTATTTCCCAGCATCCATGTTGGGCAGTTTAGAGCTGCCTGTGAGTCCAGCTCCAGGGGTTCTGACCTCCTGGGTGCCTGCACTCACATGGCAGACACACAGACAAATAAAATCCATCTTAAAAAATTAAAATAAATGAATGTAAAAAATGTGTTTTTCTGTTTTGTTTTACATCTAAAATGAGACCATCTCCAAGCTGCCAATAAATCATTTTTAAGAGCTGGCCTTCTATTGTTAGAACATAAATATACCAGCACAGGTGTTTCAGTGGCAAAGATCCAGTTGTTTGTAACACACTGCAGGTTAAAGATAAACCAGTAACAGGATTTTAAACTGGCCCAAAGGAAGTGCCAGCAAGATGCCTCAGTAGTAAAGGTGCTTTGCCACATAAACCCAGTTATCCCTGGAACCAAAGTAAAGTTATGAGGGAACCAAATTTATCAAATTGTCATCTGGCCTCCACATGTACATATACACACAACATGAGCATACGCCTGTATGTATGTGCACACAAAATAAATTACAATTCCTAGAAGGTAAACTGATAGTAACAGATAGTCATTCATACTCTATCTTTGGTACATACTGAATGAATATATATATATATATATATATATATAATGAGTTCCATAACAACCAAGACAACTACACATTGAAGCCTTGTCTCTGAAAGGAAATAGAGTTAAGTAGACACCAGTTATTAACTTCTGACACTGACAGGCAGCTAGAAACGAACACACAGACAGACAAAACATCCTACAAAGGACAAAAGTCCATATCACCAAGCTCTTTTCTACTGGTATGCCTTGTTCTCACTTGTTCTGTCTGTCCTTTAGCCCCCTCCTACTGGTAGCTGGTAAGATCTCTAGCTTGCCTGCCCAATCCTACTCTTTGTAATACCAAAACATTGTCCTTAAGTTTCCTTCTGAGAAACTTTCTCCAAAAAAAACATTGCATTTGTATATATGGGTGATTTGACCTCATGCATGTCTGTATGTATACAGTGACCATGAAGGCAGAAAAGAGCATCAGATCTGGAAGGAGGGATGGGGATGGGGAGAACCAAATTCAAGACCTCAAGCATTCAGCAATCGCTCCAGCTTCTACTTTTATTATTTTTTATTATTTATTTTTATCATTTTTAATTACATTTGTATTGAATCCCCTGGAACGGGAAGTACCAATGGTTGTAACCCACCCAATGTTTCGGTTCAAACTTGGGTCCTTTGCAAGAATAGTAAATGTTCTTAGACACTGATGACACACGCCTTTAATCCCAGCACTGGGAGGCAGAGAAAGGTGGATTTCTAGGAGGTAGATCAACAGAAAGAGTTCTGGGACAGCAAGGCTACATAGTGAAACAGTCTCAAAACAAACAAACAAACACACACAGACACACACACACACAAAGGGTAGGAGTGGGGATGAGGCTGGATTTATGACTCAGGGACAGAATTCTTGTCTCCAATGTCTAAGGCTCTAGATCCTCTTCCTAACACAAGAGAAAGGGCAAAGTGGGGATTATAAAACATTCATTAGAGGTGTTTCCTAGGAGATTCAAATAAGCAGAAGAAAAAGCAGCCAACATGAAGGTAGGTATATTGGGATTATCTAGTCTGAGGAACAAAAATAAAAATAAGGCAGATTGCAGAAACCTTTAGGATAAATTAAAATCACCAGTAAGTATAAAATTTGTAGTCAGAAGGTAGTGGTGCATGCCTTTAATTCAGTACTCGGATCTCTTGTGTGTTCAAGGCCAGCCTGGTCTACAGATCAAGTTCCAAGACAGAACAGCAAAATCTGGTCTCAAGAGGTGGGGTTAGGGGGTGGAATTACACTAGCCCATGTGGTGGCTCATACTTTTAATCCTGGCACTCAGGAGGCAAAAGCAGGTGGATATCTTTGAGTTCAAGGCCAACCTGGTTTTTGTAGTTGAGTTCTAGAACAGCCGGAGACGGACTTTGTCTCCAAAAACAAAACAAAAACAAAACAAAAAAACCAAAAACAAACCACAAAAGAAGCAGCTAAATAAATCCCAAGTGGAATAAACTCACGCATCTGTTTGTAGACTCATCCACTGAAGGCCAAACAGAGCTTCTTGAAAGCAGAAGAGAATCTATTCAGCGGACACAGAAAACTCAGAGGTTAACAAGCAATGTTTGTTTGCTTTTCCGTTTTTTTTTCTCCCCTCCAATGCTGGAAATCAAACCCAGGGCCTTATATGTATTAGTAAAGTGCTCTACCATCAAGCTATAACCCAGTCTTTGGCGTTCTATTTTTTGAAACAGGTTTTACTGCCTAGCCCAGGATGAGTTTAAATTTGTGATACTTCTAAACCCAAAACAGTTTCTTATCAGAAACCAGAAAGGGTAAAAGGCAGTATGGGCTAGGAAGTTCCTTATCTAGGGCTATCGAGAAGACTAAGCAGGTAAAAAGCACTTGCCACCAAGCCGAAAGTCTACATTCAATTCCCAGAACCAATATACTAGGGGAGAGCCAACTCTCACAAGTTGTCCTCCAATGTCCATGCACATACACAAATAAATTTAAGGAAAATATTAGGAAAAAAATTCCTGTAATCAAGCACTTTCTAGCTTGCTCACTGGTGTCATAGAGGGGAACTATCTCAGGAGAGGTCTTATATACCACTAAGCTGGGGAGAGAAGACCCTGCATTTTCCTATCTCCAAACTTCAAAGTTCTCCACTGGCTAAGTTGAGAACCCAAAAATGGGGGTGGGGTGGGGTGGTATCAAAGAGGTTGGAGGGAGGGGAAATAATATATTAATCTTTTAATTAAAGGGAAAGAAGAAAAAATGTGTGTGAACCTGGGAAAATGGATGTGAATCAGATCAGACAGATATACTTGGATGGTACATGGCAACCATATCAGACTGAAGCCCAGAGCAAGCAAATAAGGAAGCTGCAAAGCAAGTGCTAATAAGAGGGAGCTAGCTAGGTGTGAATACAACTGGAGTGTAGAAAAGAATTGAGGCCAGGGCAGTTCAGATGAACCCTTTGGCTAGACAGTGCAGACTGCTTTGGCCTCACTACTTTGGATGTTCTCAGAGAGTGGAGAAAATCAACTGCTGCTGGGAAGAATTTTCCACGCTAGAGGCTGGGAAGACAACTCAAGTAGTTGGCAAAGTATTTTCCACATAAGCATGAAATCCAGGGTTCAATCCCCAGAACCAACACTAATTCCAAGCATGGTGGTGATGAAGGCATGACTTTTCCCTTGAACTTGTTAAGCAACCCAGTCTACTGGGTATTCCAAGCCAGAAAAATATTCCCAAAAAAGATGGCTAGCAACTAAGGTAACTGAGGTTATTCTGTTTGTATGTACAGGCACATGCACACATACACAAAAGAACTTCCCACCACAAACCCACCAGGCAGAGGGCCTCTGGCGCTCAGAGAGAGAGGATGTCCTTTAGCTAGGCTAATAGAAGTAGTTTGAGGGAGGCTCTTACACTTTCAGCATAACTAGGCCTGCATAACAGGACCTTCAACCCAACAATACAGTTTGAGAAAAGTTCTTCTTTTCTGAATTGCTTTGGACTTCACTCACCTATAAAATGAGCCTGAAAGAAAATGACTCATCCTTTCTCTTGTCCTCAGAAAGAAAAAATGAAGATGTTTTATTGGCTCCCTTCCTTTTTCTTTCCTTTTGTACTGTCTTTCTTACTTTTCTAAGTGTTCCTGTGTGATCACTTAAGTTTTCTATTTTTATTTTTGGTTTGATTTGAGACAGGGTCTTAAGCTAACTTTGAGCACTCACAATTGTTCTTGTTCTGGTCCTCTTGCTTCTTCTTCCCAAGTATTAGCACTACAGCATAGACGACCATGCCACGCTTTCTTATACCTTCACCCCATACATCTTTTCTCTTTTTCTTAGTTTACTAACTTTCTCCTTTCCTCAGAGTTAAATGTAGTTAACGGTCATAGAATGGCTCAATGGCTAAAACACTTGTCATATAAGCTTGAAGGCTGGAGTTTCAGTTCCAGAACGCATACAGTGAAAGGACCCACTCCCCCGCAGGTTGTTCTTCTACCTTCACACTTGTACCACAGCATGCATGCAACCACACACACATAACCACCAAAGTAAATAATAAATCAATGTAATGTAAAAACAGCATTGTTGTTTTTAAAGAGACTGCTTTCTCTCTTAGTACAAATGGGGAACATACCCTAAGAACCCAAAAAGACTCCACTAACAAGACGCGCCCCCCCCCCAAAAAAACTTAAAAATCTATATAAATAAAAAGGTTTTTGGTTTTTTTGAAACAGGATCTCACCATGTAGCTATTGGCTGGTCTGAAACTAATTATATAGACCAGGCTGACCTCAAATTCATAGAGATATGCCTGTCTTTGTCTCCCATTTCAATAAATTTAAGAACTTGAAGGGATACCTATCCCGACAGACATGCAAGACACAGTGTAGAAACACAAGAACCCAAGGCAACACAATTCCTAAAAATGTTCAGAACTCTTTCATAACTGAATCCAAATATAACAAAAGCGTTCAAAGGCCAAAAAACTCAAAAGTCTGGTTTTAAAATGACCAGTGACCACAAGAAAATTAAAACAGAGAAATCAATTTAAAATTTTGCTACGAATAGCTATAAAACCACATTTATCCTAAAAGGTTTCTACAGAACAGGGTTTGAGATAGTTGTAACAACAATCGCAACCTTAGACACTGCCAGATTCATTTCCATTATAGATCTGTGTGCAACATCCACAAGTGAAGGGTAAAGTCCTCAAGATTTTCTCCTCTGTCTTCACAAAGGTAAGCGAGTTCCTCTTACAAGCTGATGATTAGACCCTTGACATGGTGCACTTCCCTGGTTGAGGCAATGGGGTCAATGATTGTATGGTAGTTCCCAGGAGAACAAGATCGTCACACTCACCTCCAGTTCTTCACTATCTTTAGGCTTCTCCTCAGAGGTCTGTTTAACAAAGTCAGGGATGAGAATTTCCAGTGTGGCTCGGGCTACAAAAAGAAAAAAAAGTCTGAGGTGAGAGGAGCCCAAAAGAAAACCATTTATGTTGCCCAGCGAGCAGTGAGCCTACATGCTGGCTCCCACACTCATAGCCAAAGGCAGCAACAGCACTTTAAAAGGTAGAATTATGAAAGCATAAAGAACAAGTAAATCCTGAAAAGGGACAGTGAGATGATGCGAGTTTTACATGCCAATTTTACCAAGGGAGGATTGGTAAAATGTGCACCCAAGGAGGACTGATAATGCATGGAGAGCAGCTACTAAGAACAGGTAGATGGGCGTACATGAGGACCTCTGGAAGAGCCATGTGTAAGGACCATGGACAAGCCACTACATGTCACAAGGGGAAAGAATGCACACAATAAATAACCCATGGACTAATTGCTTTCTGGTCCAGCACAGCATTGTTGGTAAGACATCCCAGCAAAATAAGTTTGTAATAAAGACCAAACAGTGCACATGTCTAGAATGAGTGGCTGAAATATTGGTGGAGGACACAAAGTCCAGAACATAGACTTCTAATCTTGTAAAGAATAACTTAGGATAAAACTGAGGGGTTTTCCATTCATCTGCCAATTTCTATCTCAAAAGATATCCGTTGAGCCAGGCGTTGGTGGCGCACGCCTTTAATCCCAGCACTTGGGAGGCAGAGGCAGGCGGATTTCTGAGTTCGAGGCAAGCCTGGTCTACAGAGTGAGTTCCAGGAGAGCCAGGGCTATACAGAGAAACCCTGTCTCGAAAAAAAAAAAAAAAAAAATCTGTTGAAAGTCTCGACAATTTGTTGAACTGAAAAGTCTTTTTAAATTGAATCCTTCTAAAATGTACAGCAGCAGCTAGAGATTAGCTCAGTGGTAGAGCATCTTGCTCAATTCCTAACTCTGCATGAGTAACTTAGCAAAATAGGTATCAGGACATCTTGCAGACTGAGGCAGAATATGTAAACTAAGGGCAACTGAACAGAGGACAGCCAGTAACATGATATAGAAAGACTGGGGCTGGAGAGATGGCTCGGTGGTTAAGAGCACTGACTGCTCTTCCAAAAGTCCTTTGTTCAATTCCCAGCAACCACATGGTGGCTCACAACCATCTGTAAAGGGATTTGATGCCCTCTTCTGGTGTGTCTGGAAACAGCTACAGTGTACTCATAAATAAAAATAAATCTTAAAAAAAGAAAGACTTATTGTCCTCAGCAATGGCCACTAAAAAAAAAAAAAAAAAAAAAATAGCAGAGAAACTGATTCTTAGAAGTAGAAAATCCTCCCCCTGACCCCAAGCCCCAGTGAGACTGAAAAAACTGGCATATCTCTTGTTCTGTAGAGAGACCTGTTCTGGAAGACAACAATCCCATAGGATAAAGTTCAAGAATGGCTCTATATGCGCCAGGGCTACAAGTATACCTAACACTAATCTACAATATACTCCACTACTCAGAAGAACCCAAATAACCCCAATGTTGATCAAAACAGCTTGGTGCAAAAATGCTGTCTATCTCTGCATAGAGGCATAAGGCAAAGATATGGTGTAATGTGTCTACAAGAAAACACCAGTTCTTGGGATGAACATTGTGTGCAATAACTATCTAATCCCCAATTTGAAGTCTGAAGGACTCAGAGAAAAAATCTATACAAATATCAAAACCCCTCAAGATAATGATAGCATACAATCTGTCTTTTCTCTTAGCATGCCCAGTTTGCTGTTTAAAAACAAACTTGAATGCCAGGTGTAGTGGTGCATCATTTACTCTCAGCATTCAAAGACTTATCTCAAAAAACCAAAAACAACAAAATAAAAAATAAGAATAACAAAACACACTTGCATGTGTTCTATAGGCCCAGTTAGCTCTAAGCATACCCAAATCTGCATTTGGCTGAATCAGGGACTGAAAACTGACTCTGCTGTTATTCAATAGAAAGAGACCTTCTAGTATAAAGACTCACTTTTAGATACATTTTTTTAAAGATTTATTTTATATATGTGACAACATTGGTGCTGTCTTCAGACATACCAGAAGATCCCATTACAGATGGTTGTGAGCCATCATATGGTTGCTGGGAATTGAACTCAGGACCTCTGGTAGAACAGTTGGTGCTCTTAACCTCTAAGTCATCTCCCCAGCCCAAGACTCACTTTTTAAAAAAATAAAAAACTGTTTGTTTTTGAGACAGCCCTAGCTGTCCTGGAACTTTGTGATCAGGCTGGACTCAAACTCAAGGAGTTTGTCTGTCTATCTCTGTCTCCCAAATGGTGGGATTAAATGTGTGTTCCCACATAAACTCAGCTAGAATCTTAATTATATGTACATGTATGTAATGCCAGAGGCATTAGATCCTCCTGGAGCTGGAGTTAAAGTTCTTTGTAAGCTGCCCCACGTGGGCTCTGGGATTATGGAGATTTGAATGAAAATCCCCCCTTTCCCCTAAACCCACCCTGTAGTCTCCAGATTTTGAAAGTTTAGTCCCTAGGAGGTAGAACATTTGGGAAAGGATTCTGAGGCATGGCCTTGTGGTTTGAGGCTTCAAAAGTCCCCACCATTCCAAATTAGCTCTCTCTTTCTCTCTCAGCTTCATGCTTGTGGATCTGATATAAATTGTAAGTGACTACTCCAATGCCTGCCTGCTGTCATGATATGGTCATGGACTCACCCTCTGAAACTACAAGCCCCAATTACATGCTTTATTCTAAAGCTGCCTTGGAAAAAGAAAAAAGAAAAACAAAACAAAACAAACAAAAAACAAAAACAAACAAAAAAACAAATAAAGCTGCCTTGGGGTCATGGAACTGTCACAGCAGGACAAACTTGGGTCTAGTAAAACAATCAAGTTTGTCCTGCTGTGGCATGATTCTACGTGGTCTTTACTATTGAGCCATCTTTTTAACTCATCAAGTCTTTTTACTCTTAGTTTAAATCATTTATAATAAGCACCTATTTTATTTTGTCCTTGACCTACTCTAAAGCTTAATTATATCCCCAGCTCTTAGTTTTGTTTTTTTTTCAGCTCTTAGTTTTAAGACAGAATTGCTATATAGCCAAGGCTAGCCAGCGGTGTTGGCACACGCCTTTAATCCCAGCACTCGGGAGGCAGAGGCAGGCGGATTTCTGAGTTCCAGGACAGCCAGGGCTACACAGATAAACCCTGTCTTGAAAAACCAAATACAAACAAACAAACAAACAAAAAATAGATGGGGGCTGGGGAGATGGTTCAGCAGTTAAAAGCACTGACTACTCTTCCGAAGGTCCTGAGTTCAAACCCCAGCAACCACAGGGTAGCTCACAACCATCCATAATGAGATCTGATGCCCTTTTCTGGTGTGTCTAAAGACAGCTACAGTGTACTTACATACAGTAATAAATAAATCGTTGGGCCGGAGAGAGCAGAGGTCCGGAGTTCAATTCCCAGCAACCACAAGATGGCTCACAACCATCTGTACAGCTACAGTGTACTCATATACATAAAAATAAATAAATCTTCAAATAAAATAAAATACATAAGCTGGGCAGTGGTGGCATACACCTTTAATCCTAGCACTCGAGAGACAGAGGCAGGCAGATTTCTGAGTTTGAAGCCAGTCTGTTCTACAGAGTGAATTCCAGGACAGCCAGGGCTACACAGAGAAACCCTGTCTCAAAAAACCAAAACAAAAAAGAAAATAAAAAATAAAAATAAAATAAAGTAGATAACATGAATAAAAGTCTTAACCTAGGCCCATAAAATCCTACAGGCATTACATAGCCCCTTGCTAATCAGAGATGAAGACCCAGCATGCAGCATGTCTCTGGGATACCAAATGTCATGTTTAATTCTGGTTACCAACTCCTGGACGTGCCTGAGATGAATATCTAAATTAAGTTAGCCTCTGAGGCATACTTGTAGAAGAATATCTAGATATGGCAAACTGAGGTGGGAAAACCCACCTTAATTGTAAGTGCCACCATTCCATGGGCTGAGGTCCTGGGCTGAACAAAAAGGAGAAAGGAAGCTGTAAGCTTCTGACTGCAGATGCCACTTTAGCAGCACCCACCAGCTCCTGCACCATGCCTTTCCCACAAGGATAAACTGATGAGCCAAAACAAACCCTTCCTTTCTAAATGTGCTTTTATATCACAGCAACAGGAAAAGTAGCTGATATACCAAGCAAACCACATTACCAGCTTTATTCTTCGCAAGTTTTTTGCTGCTTGCAGTTCCAGATCCGTAAGTCACACCATCAATGGTCACGGAGGCACCAAAAGGCTCACTTGGATTCTCTTAAAATTAAAATTACTGGTTTTAAAACACTTGCCAAAACATTAAAAGCATGCTAACACAAAGTCCGCCAGCCCTGACAAGATACACCTGAATAAATCATGTCTATGCTTTGTCTGAGATGCTGAGACAAGATTGGAAACCACAGACAGCAAAGGGCACGATGGGAAAGTTGAAAAGGGGCTCTATGGGAAATTATCCAAAGGGGAAGCAGAAGCTGGAGACAGAGCTGCCCAGTACAGGGATAAGGTAGGGATGAGGTTTCTGAAAGACAAACAGGACTGTCAAGAATAGCAAAGCATAGGACCAAGGACATCTGAGAAACAGCCCCCCACTCCCCAGGTCTCAGCTCCCAAGGCATTCATAAACTGTGAGGAAGAAACCACAGAGGACAGAGCTGGCACAAAGTGTGGTGAGATCAAGGCTTCCTCATCATTGGAGGATGGGGAATGGTGGATACAGGACAGGAAAATTGGGAAAGAATTCAAGCACAGCAGAAAGATCTTTAACGACAGTCAGAAGCCACCAAGGCAGACCAGAGAAGACAAGAAAAGAGGAAAGGGGGAATTGGGGCAAACTCAGGGAAAAGCTGAGCCATCTCCCATCTCAAGACAAGGGGCACTGAAGTGAAAATAAGACTACACCTGCACCACACTTCTCTCTCCTTGCCTTGCATGCCTATCCAACCCAGCAGGTCCAATGTACTCATTCCCACCTCCAGCCATGACCAAAAAGATGTATGATGACTAAAATGGGTTTGAACTTACCACATTCAAAGAAATTATAAACAGGGCGGACCTTGAGGACACGCTGCATGTATTCGTGCAGGATGCAAACCTCAGACTTCCCATTGGGATTGATGACAAACTCTGTGACAAAAAGAACTATCTCAGGTAAACTCAGGAACTCGGCAATCTACATCAGAGTCATTCATTAGGGGCTTACCACTGTGAACATTGCAGCCTCTGCATTACAACTCATAAACTAAGCAGACATTACAAGAACATGTTCCATCTGTTGATGCTGACAGTACAAGCCTGGCCCACCTTTCTTTGTGGGTGCATCTTGTACAGATAGAGTGATCAGCTTCTGGTTGGCTGGCAGGATGGGCCTCTCTGACTCGGCCTGCTTCCGCTTCATCTCACGGTTGAACTGACGACGCTCAGCCCAAGTCCTGAATTTTTTCACAGTTACTTGTTCAAAGTCAAAACGCTTCTCAAGGTAATTACGAAATTCCTCCAGATCTGTCCAAGATACACCAGAAAGCTACATTATCAGATTTCCAAAGCTAGGAAACATGTTTTCCTCAGCCCTGTGTAGAATAGCAATGCCATTAAACAAGTTCAGGATGCACAATACAGATTTCCGTTCCCCAACTCTTTCAAAAGCAAGGAAAGAAAAAAATTAGGTCCTTTCACAGCTACTTCAAATTTCATCCTGGCAAACCTCTTATGGAAAGAATCCTGGGCATACCGTTACTTTATCTGGACTAAGAAAAAAAAATATGGGGGATTAAAACAAAATAAACAAGAAACAAGAAAACCACTATTCTTTAGACTTTTCCCTTAATGCAAAATGAGTATTGGGGCTGGAAGAAACTAAATATACACACAAAAACCCAGCAAGCACCTGACTGCCAAGAGCAAGTGTCTATCACCTTCTCTGACCATCTCACTTTTGCCTCTGGCCCTTTAAACTCAGTTACAAACCATACCTAGTTGGATCTCCACTTCAAATATTATGCACTGATGCACCTATTCACAAACCACTTCACACACACCTCTCTATAGCAGCTTCCTCTCTGTGCACCCCTCCCAGGACACCTCACACCAACAGCATACAAAAAGCCTAATCCTGAAAGCTGCATGTCCTCTTTGGAAGTGATTCAGCAGGTGGGCTGACACCACCAGGGATCTAAGGGACAGAACTAAGCTAAAGGAACAAGAAAGAGAAATACAAGCATATAACTAGACAAATGCAATACTCAAGAGCACTGCTCAATACTTGAAAAGCAAAAAAGCAGAAACATAAGAATGGCAGTTTCTTGGTGCTGAATTTGTGACTGCAGGCTCATTCTAAGCTCATCACATAAATTTAAACAATGTTACATGAGTACATTGTACTGAAAAAGCAAGACTTCAGAGGTCATACAAAAACCAGAAAGGCTGGGCTGGAGAGATGGCTCAGTAGTTAAGAGCACAGACTGCTCTTCCAGAGGTCACAAGTTCAATTCCCAGCAACCACATGGTGGCTCACAACCATCTGTAATAAGATCTGATGCTCTCTCTGTTGTGTCTTAAGACAGCTACAGTGTACTCGTATATCTAAAATAAATATATCTTTAAAAAAAAACAAAAAAAAGAGCCAGGCAATGGTGGAACATGCCTTTAATCCCAGCACTTGGGAGGCAGAAGCAAGCCGATTTCTGAATTCAAGGCCAGCCTGGTCTACAGTGAGTTCCAGGACAGCCAGAGCTACACAGAGAAACCCTGTCTTGAAAAAACAAAACAAAAAACAAAAAAACAAAAAAAAAAGAAAAGAAGCAGGCTAGTTGGCACTGACATGTCATCTCCACTGAACTTTTGGCAATTAGATCGTACACTGGGTGGCAGGAGCCTACACTCAAGCAGAGGAAGGGCTTGTCTGGCCTGTGAGCTGTATAGGCAAAAATCCCCTCTCAAATACAACCAGGAACTAGGAATCAGAGAATATAGTAGGGGTGAAAACTTAGGTAGCAAGGAGGGAAGAAAGCTCTTCAGAATACTTACCAACTGATTCATCTTTGCACACCTCAACTTTAGCCTTCACTTGTCCCAGGGCTCCAGCAGCTGCCTCAGCGCCCAATGGGTCCTTCTCATCCAGGGACCCTGAGTCTCCACCCATGGAGTCAGGCTCTTCCAGAGGGAAATCCAACTCTGCAGATCGACCCAAGGGCTTGACAGGTGACACCTCTCCACTGGGGGCAAGGTCACAGTTTTGTTCTCGTTCCTCATTGTCCTTCATTTTCTTATAATGTAGACAGGGAATACTGCTTAGAGGAGGATCGTGTTTCTGTAGATGGTGACATTGAAACGGGTTATCAGGACTACTTTCAGTCTGTCTGACAAGCTGACAAGCACTGAAAACTGACAAGCCTAAATCTATGACAGATGACTCCCCTACCCGTATGCTTCCCGTTCCCAAGAAGTAGGGTCTGGACCAAGTGACCACTCGAGACTCTCTGTGCAGGTATACAGGGACTCCAGAGTTATGAAAAGTCATGATCCATCCATCAGGCAATGGCTCTGTAGGTGGACGGCCACGACCTGCACAGAACACAAAAACATCCTCCAAATCCTTTACAAGCACGAGATTGTCAAAGCCTCTTGTACATGTTTTTGTATTTGTGAGGTTTTTGCCAAGTTTCTATCTGCCTGATGAACCCTAATTGTACCCATAGGATAGTATATGGAACAAGGTAAGAACTTCTACATGGAGAACCAATGCCCAAGAAGCCCTAGACAGTGTTGTTCAAGGTAAGTCCCTACCTTAGCTTTTGCCTCCACACTTGGGAAAATACAGAACACTGGAATTCTCCTGTCACTCATAACAGGTATTGGAGTAAGTAAACTTTGCTAGTAAACTAGAAATGGATCAGCCACTGTTCCTGGTGACCAGATGCATGTCACTAAATAACACTACCTTACTACCATAAACCAAACCCTGGGTTTGATTCCACAAACAAAGCAAGTTGGAGAGATGGCTCAGCAGTTTAGAGCATTTGCTTCTTTTTTGCCCGGGGGGTGGGGGTGGGGGTGGGGTGGGGGGGGGTGGTAGTGCTATTTTTTTTCTGAGGCAGGGTTTCTTTGTGCAGTCCTGGAACTCACTCTGTAGACCAGGCTGGCCTTAAACTCACAGAGACCAGTCTGTCTTGAGTGTTGGAATTAAAGGCATGGGCCACCATCGCATAGCATTCTACACAGCTTTTAAGATACTGTTTTCAATTTAATCCCAGCACTAGGGAGGCAGAGACAGGCAGATTTCTGAGTTCGAGGCCAGCCTGGTCTACAAAGTGAGTTCCAGGACAGCCAGAGCTATGTCTTGGGAAAAAAAAAAAAAAAAAAAAAAAGAGCACCGACTGCTCTTCCAAAGGTCTTGAGTTCAAATCCCAGCAACCACATGGTAGCTCATAACCATTCGTAATGAGATCTAATGCCCTCTTCTGGTGTGTCTGAAGACAGCTACAGTGTACTTACATATAATAAATAAATAAAT
>NC_034601.1:14034004-14052444 GCF_900095145.1 Mus pahari
ATATATATATATATATATATATATATATATATATGAAACCTAAACACTAGGCATCACTTAAAAAGGGGCTACTGACTCTGAGAAGGGGAGGAGCAATAGTTTGCTGACTAAGTCCTGACCCCAGTGCTCAACACCAGTCACCAGAGTGTGGACCCAGAGGGAATCCTGCAGGTCAGAAGTCTGCCATAGGCATACCTTCCAGAAACTTGACCAAAGGTGAGCTGCTTCACATACAAACATTGGGATAATTCAGGAGAAGCAGCAAACAGAATGTAGGCCCCAGTACAATGTAAGACAGGTTTATCCCAGCCACTTATCTTACAGCAGGCAATCAAATCCACCCAACTGTCTGAAGAGCTGTATGCTCCTGCCTTGACTCCTGCTAGGTAAGTGAACAAGCCAGGGCTATTGCTGCCCTGTGAGAAGCTCAAAGTAACAGTCCTGGAGCCCTGGGGAAAGCACAAAGCCAACCTTCCAGGAACACCAAGGTAAAGACCACCTAACTTATCCTTCCCAGAAGCTGTAGCCAAGGGTCACCTGGTCTGAAATAGCCTATCATGACTGCTTGGTTACCACCAACATATGCAGCAATATCTAGTGTCTAGCCTTGCAGACCCTCCCATCTCCTCAGCAGCTAAAGGAAGGCAACACCTCCTCCTAAGACCCTTAGCCTACGGTCTCTTATGTGCCTTTTTTTTTGGCCTTTTTAACATCTCCACCCCCACCCTCAACTGATCCTGGAATCATTACCAGAGTAATAGGTGCCACTAAGCCAAGTCCACATAAAAGCCCATGTGACTTGTCCTATACTTTCCCTGCACTGGCAACAAAGCCTGGTAATCAACTGTGGGTGTTCACCAGCTGCTCTCTCATTGTCACCAGACACAGGTGTGCCACTCTGCACATCTCCCAAACACTTCTACTTCTATTCACAGCTTCCACCTGCCCCACAGTGCATGTGCCATGCTGCAGCCCAGAATCCAGCATCAGCCTGCTTCTGGTGCTTTCCTGATTCACTTACAACACAACCAAAACTTAGATGGTAACTAACCTGCCAACTCATCTGGCCTTCGCCTCCCTATCTGCAGGCTACTGGTCTTTATCCTGGCAAACACCGATGCACCCCAGGCAAGGACTATCTATAGTTCTCTGTGGCTTCCATGGAATTTGTCAAGATCTGAATCTGGGTGGTGTGTCTGAGTACTTGTGTCCGATTTGTTTTCTTTTCACCTCCCCATGACTATTCTATACTTAAACCTGTGTCTTTACCCAGACTGATGCCTAGCACCAAAGAACTCCCAAAATAGTCTTGGGAAGGAAAGAGTTCTGGGGCCATGAAGCACTCAGAATTTGTGATGGACTCACTCACTTTTGAGCACTGTTTTAATCTTGGTCATCATTGGCTGTACACTTGTCTCTCCATCAGATGGATGATCACTGTCTCCACCATATTTTTCCTCCATTCGCCTCTTCTTGGGAGCACAGAGACCTTCTTCTAGTAAAGCGTCCACATCATTGTCAAAGTCATCCTGCAAAATAAAGTGTTCAGACCCTACAACCCTCCATGCTTTTGTTCCAAGGACAAGTTTCACATGTATGAGGGAACACACAGAGGAGCCCCTCAATGGGGACTGAGCATGCCCTGATGGCATTTGATCATCTGAAAAACAAACAGGTTGAAATGACAAGTGAAATCAACATGCCTACTCCAGGAGCACACCCAGCCAAAGAGGCTTTTCAGCAGCATCTGCTGACTCGGGTTGGAAAGACAAGGCTCAATGTTAGCCAAACTTTCTACTGAGAAACTTTACATCTTTCCCTTCTCCACATTAATATTTAACTTCACACAGGGTTTTGCTTTGTTTGATTTCCCTGCTTTTAAAAATAAAGCCACTTCCAAACCTCTCTTTGGGTTTTGCTCAGAGCCCTCCAGGGAACTGGTCACCAACATACCTCATAAGAGAAATTCAAGGCCTCTTCATCCACTCTGTCTCTTTGAACGATTGCTTTAGCCGTGAACCCGCCTGTTCCTTCTTCATCTAGCTCCAAATTGTCAGTAAAATCTTCTAACTCATCGAGCACTGCATACTCCACTCTCTTTTCCTGATCCAGCTCATTTTCCTCATCCTTCTTATCTGCACTCTCACCCCCTAGGCCTACCCCATTACCAACACTCCCGCCAAAGGGACAAGCATGCACGTCCCCACTGACAGGACTAAGGAGCTGGCTACACTCAGGCCGAGTGCTGCGTTCTACTCCTGTGTACAGCACCTTCCTGTCCTTACTCCTGCAGCTCTCAGTAAAGCTCACGCTAATCTTTACATCCTTAAGCAACTTAAGGTCAGGGGAGAACTTCCGGACCGCAGGTGCGTGCCGGGCAGTGCGCGGGCTGTGGCCACTACAGTTCGGGTCTATGAGGAGGCGGCCCTTAGAGAAGGATCCTTTGGAGAGAAGAGAAGCTCCGTAGAAGTTGAATGGGTCGTCGGCAGGAGGTTCGGACTGTCCATCACCACCAGAGCCAACGTCCATTACCTCTGCATCACTGGACGTTTGCAGGGGAGGTGGTGGAGACTGTTCATGGGGCAGCACTTGGAAGGGGCAAGCTCGGTTCTCCATCATCGCTTCTCCTGCGGGCTCACGCGGGAGAGGAGAGGGACTCTCATATGTCTCCATATTATGAGCAGTTAAGACTACTTTAAAAGACCAGAGTTTTAAACCACCTTACATAAATCTATACTGCTAACATGCACAAGTCCGTCGAGACCCGGTGTCGTCCTGCCCGCGCTGTACACACTGGAGGCTTAGTCAAGCTGGCCACATTGCTCTTTTCATTAATGTAGACAGCTTTTAGAACCACTGCCTCAATTATTGGAAATCACAATGCACTCAGCTTAAAAGATTGACGTCTAAGTGAGTCTATCTTCATGCCAAAGTGGCACCTTTCTTCTTCCACCTGCAAAGAAATTTAAAAATATCATCACAAATGACAGAAACCTTTTACTTCTCTAGTACAAAGTTAAAAGTCAAATGCTATCATTGGTGTAGTAAAGGGCCAAGATAACACTGCCTTTAAGGAAGCCTTTTAGACATCAGAAAAAAAAAACTTTAAATTTTAAGTCCTAAATTAAGTATTTTATCAACTATTCATTTTAATCTTTATTTCAGAAGCACAAAAAAATACAGTCTTAGAGCTCAAAAAGGACTAAGACTAAAATAAAAAGCTAAATTTTCCCACAGCACTCCCATAACCTGGTCTAGTGGATAAGCAAGCATGCATCACCATTTCAGGAACAGATGTAGAGTGCATGGCCTCCTTCAGGCCATAAGAGGGACATCAATCCACTCACCTGCAAGGGCTGGGTCAGTCAGAGGGCAAGTGAGACCCTCAGCTCAACTCTGTGGCACTAGAGACCTCAGAGATATAGCCAGGCACTCTGCTACCCAGGGACCCCCTCTCCTGGGCCCACAACGTGGCACGTGGACAGGACAGTGATGCAGCGTGCTGAGGTCACCAGGAGTGGCAGCATAGATCCATTCCCAGTAGAGGAAGGGTGTCTGTTGGGAAGGGAGCCTGCTAGTATTGGGGGAGGGGTAGGCGGGACAACATAGGAGAAAGGTAGAGCCAAGGTAGAAAAGGTTCTGGGTGCCATTTGGAGCCTAGCTCCAGGCTAAGAATAGTGAGCTATCAACAGGGAAGTGACTCTCCTTATAAAGAAGACTCACAGCTATACCAGGTATAGGACTGCACCAGATGTTGGGACAGTTCTCCAAAACAAAGATGTGGAAGCAGCTCTGGAGACAATAAGAAAGTGTCACGGAATGGTCTATGCTTGCAGACCCTATGGAGGTGGAAAGCAGAAAAAAAAAGGTGAAGAGAAAGCTTCTCTGCAGACACACTCTAGCACCCTGCGGAGAAGAGGGAGCTGTAGGCAGCCCTGTCTCAGTGCTCAGGCAGGCCATAACTCTGGAGCCCTGAAGAGGTCTAGGGAAGGAGACCACATGGGAGTAGAGCAGCAAAACCAAGAGGGAAATAGCAGAGAGGGAAGTATGTAATCCTAGTAAGCTCTGCTACAGAAGATGCTTGCACAGAGGTATGACACAACAAGGAAGGCAGATCAGCAGAAGGCTGGCCACAAAACCAAAAGATCCACAGAAAAAAATGTTACTGGCAGAAACACATGCACACGAACGCACACATGCACACTCCCACACCATGCACAGAAACATGCACATGCCATGCACACAGTTACAGGTGCAGATATACATACATACAACCATGCCCATGGGTAACAGCTTGGTTGCATCTACAATAACTCATGTTGGACTCCAAAAAGGACAAGAGGACAGAAAACATCATCTATATAAGCAGCTTACAATAAAAGGATTGAGTGGGGTGGTTCTGCCTTGCTGAAGGTACATATAAGTCAGAGGCTTGTTTAGGTTAAATTAAACCATTTAAAAAACTCACTTACAGTCTACTCTGAGAGGTGCTACCAAAAACAAGAGCTAATGACCCCAAGGCCTATACAGCTGGAAGGTCAAACTATATTATGACTTTATGTCCTATAACCGGCAGTGGTCTAACAGTTTTTAATTCAATGAAAATTTAACAAAACACCTCTCCAAAGATGTTCCCATCAAAGGTGCTTATGAATGACTGAGAAGAGAGCAATAACTAAGGAGCCAGGAGAGAGACCAAGGTTCCCTGGTGACCAAGGATCACTGCAGAGGACAGACTGGTCAGCATGCTTAGTCCTAACAGACCTCAAATAAGACCAGGACAGTGCCTGTTCGGTGTGCAGAGATCACAGCAAGTCAAACCTGTGGTACCTGAGGTAGGGTATGTTAATGGTAAGAACACTCAAGTAGGCAGGGGTTGGAGACAAAGATGTGGTAGAGGATAGGGAAGCATACTGTATGTTAAAGTGAGGAACTACAGGATGAAGACAATAATGAAGACATTAGTAAGTGTTAAAGCGGGGGAAGCTTTAAAGAAATATATATCATAGGTGGGGACCCTGAGGCCCTGGAAAAGGAAAGTATACATCTTGCAGAAGCAGGCAAACTGTCTAGCTCTGGAGTGCAGCAGCAGGCTAAGTTAAGTTTCTTTCTTTCTTTTTTTTTTTTTAATAACCTTTTTTACTTTATTTTAATGTAAGTACACTGCAGCTATCTTCAGACACTCCAGAAGAGGGCATCAGATCTCCTTATGGATGGTTGTGAGCTACCATGTGGTTGCTGGGATTTGAACTCAGGACCTTCGGAAGAGCAGTCGGGTGCTCTTACCGTCTGAGCCATCTCACCAGCCCCTAAGTTTCTTACCTTCCCTCTGAAAGCTTACTCAATTCATTAATCAAGTATTTGCTGGATGCCTTCCATAAGGCATACACATCATGTATATGTGTTAAGCACAAAGCAGATAAGACACTTGCCCCACAGAGCATATTAGTGTGAGATGGATAATAACAAGAAAAGTATCTATGATGTCACATGCTGACAAATATTCTGCTAAAACAAAGCAAGATAAAAAGCTAGGAAGCAGCTTCTAAAATATTAGACAAGGCTCTACAGCCAATACCCACCTAAGGATGAAACAGATGGAGCCAGGTGGTTAACAAGGGTAAAAGGAGGGTCACTGTAGAAGACACTTAAAGGAAAAGCAAAGACCCTGGGGCAGAGCCATGGTATGACCAAGCTAGAGATAATATGCTGAGTGAAACTGACAGCAGGCCTGGGCAACAAGTATTCAGTTTTTTACATTTTTATCTTGAGTAGCAGGATACTGCACAGAAGGGATCAAAACAGTAGTATCACTGACCCATGGGTAACAATGGCAGCCAAACTTCACACAGGTCCTGCCCTAAGGATTTTATGCAATTCACTCAGTACTCTGGCAGAAAGGTTAAACAACTTGCTCAAGGTTACAAAGCTAGGAAATGGTACAGCTGCTTTGCCACTCAAACAAGCAGGCCTGAGTCTGTATTACCTCAGTTTTATAACACCTTACAATTTAATGAATCACTCTGTGTCCAGAAAACCTAAGAGGGTAAGAGTAGGGATCAAATTAGAAGAGTTTAAAAGCTCACCAGATAGCTTGGACAGGGACTTTAGGCTGCAGTTTCTGGGAACTGGTCTGCTGTTGGAAACAGGTGGCAAGGTTCCTTAGGAGATGCATGCAGGCCTATGAGAGCCACCAAGGTGACTTTAGACAGGCATAAGGATTGGTCTGGCACAGACTGTGGCTATATCTTGGCGTGAATCAACCTATTTGGTATTAAAGTGAAATAGACAACTAGAAGCAAGAGATTGGAGAGCAGAAGGGAGGACAGCATTGGAGATGGAGTCATGGAAGATGTCAAAGAAAACTGATGTGAAAACTACATGAGATCACAGGGGAGGGGAATGATGACAAGAGAAGGCCAAACTGGGCAAACCAGTCAAAATCATGTTTCTCACAAGGTAAAATTCAGACAACCACTGTGAACTGCCTGCTCCACGACATGTCTGGCAACGCAGCTGCCTGTCAACCTCACTATTCTTCAGTTGACTGGATCTATGGATGCAGATCTTGATTTGTCAATTAGACTGTGAGCAAGTCAGACCCACTGCTGGCTGCTCTGGACCCTGGCACAGGGCTTACCCAGCACATGTGAACAACTCCTACTTGCTGAACCGATGGCCAGTGCTATGGCCGCAGCCTCCTGCTCAACCCAAAGGCAGTATGACCTCATCAATTCCTTTGTCACCCCGCAAATCCTATTCTAACCTGACAGGCCGCACTCACTGGACCAGCCTTTCACTCCCTTCGGTTAGTGAAGGATTACAGTGGGAACTGAGCCACTTAAAAGACTGGGAGTCTAGTTTGAGCCAGCAGATAGTGAGTACCCTAATAGTGATTGGCATACAAGAGTCAACAACCCAACACAGGACATGTCTGCATCTGGCAATAAGGTACATGCAAGCATGCAAAATGGCAAATCAAATTCCTACCATGAGCAACCCAAATCCACTGGACGATACTACTTGACATGTATCGCTGTCAACAGGTTGCCACTTGCCATTTATTTCTACAACGTTCATTGTTACTGTGAAACCACATTCTGATAAGCTACATGACACTTCATCCACGGGTAATTTGGTGGAGACTTGGGCGATTTCTTGGCTTTTCCAAACAAACAAAACAGGCCGAGTTCAGGGCGCTGAGGTGTCCCTGCCCACACCTCTCCCGCCAGAAGGCGAGGCGATGGCTTCAGGCCCACCGCCCAAGGGGCTTCGTTACCCAGCCGACAGCACCCTACGTTCATGACGCCTGGGCTCCGGGCCCGGCCCCCACTGCACAAAGGCCGCGACTCCGCGTGGCCCAGCCCGCCTAGCGCGCCGCGCCCCGCCCCGAGCCCCGGCCTGTGGCCTCGCCCGGGAGGGGGGTGGAAGGAGGGAAGGAAAGGGCGCAGCCTCTCCAGGCCGCAGCGCCCGCCGCCCGCGGGGCGCCCATCGCGCCCCGCACCTACCTGTGGCGCCCGCGACCTGCCCGAGCCGCCCGCAGCCCGACCACAGCCGGTCGACCCTCACCGACCCCGGCGCCGCTACAACCCGGGAAGGCCCTCGCAAAGCGCTCGGCTCTTGAGACCCGCTGCCGCGCGGGCGAGCGGAAGGCGGGCCTTGGCGGAGCGCTACCAATCCCGGCGCACGGCCTCCGCGTATTGGGGGAGCCGGGAGCGGGCTGAGGCGGCCGCCAATCGGCAGCGCGAGGCGCGCGCGGCCCAATTGCGAGGCGCTATGGAGGCCGGGTGGGCGGGACCAGCCGCAAGCCTGGCACGGCTAACGGCTATCGCTCCGGGTGGGGCTGAGTTGCGGCCGCGGGGTGCGCCGGGAGAGTGGCGCGTAGAGGCTGCCGGGAGCCGGGGAGCGCGGGAGTGCGAGGGACGCTGGGAGCAGATCTGTGAGCCCGCCTCTGTTGAGCTCGATTGTCACTTTTGAGTTTGCGAATGACAAAGGAGCTCCGGCTCTGGGTCGTCCCAAGGACTACGTTGGAGGTACACCCATCCTAGAAAGTCAACGGACACGATGCGCGATGCTGAGGACAGGAGAGGAGTTTTACTCGCAGTGTCATCACACCAGGAAGGACAAAGGTCTGATGACTAAAAATCTGTTCGCTGTGCTTACAGCATCCTCCGTGTCAAAAAAGGAAGAGAAGCAGAGCCGATTGGGGGTCCTTTTAGTCTGGGATGGCCCTTAGGTAGGCCTTGCAGACCTGTGGCAGTGCCAAAGACCATAAAGATAAAAAGACTTAAGCTGGTCAAGACTCATCTAACACCCGTGGTAGTAGTATGTGAGACTTAGGAAAATTCTTTTGGACAGAAGTGACTCAGAAACTAAATGAAATTAGCCAGGTCTGTTCCTGAGCCCTTCAAATCCCAAACCCACAAACCATTACTTACATTGCTATGAACCCGGGACTAAGGTGGGGCTAAGTTATATTAATACTATCCAGAACCTCAAACAGCTTAGCTTTCCTTTAGGTTCTCATTCAAGTCAATAAATGTAATAAAAAAAAAATTATAGAAAACTGTCCGCCGTTAGCCAGATTTCTGAGTTTGAGGCCTGCCTGGTCTACAGAGTGAGTTCCAGGACAGCCAGGGCTACACAGAGAAACCCTGTCTCAAAAAAAAGAAAGAAAGAAAGAAAGAAAGGCCTGGGCTGGAGAGATGGCTCAGTGGTTAAGAGCACTGACTGCTCTTCCAGAGGTCCTGAGTTCAATTCCCAGCAACCACATGGTGGCTCACAACCATCTGTAATGGGATCTGATGCCCTTTTCTGGTGTGTCTGAAGTCAGTGACAGTGTACTCATAAATAAAATAAATAAATCTTTAAAAAGAAAGAAAGAAAAGGCCACCAGCTGTAGGAGGCACAGAGGTCTGTGTGCTTAAAGACAAGCACTAAGGGATCCTGGAATATGGTGGTGTTCCTTCAAGGGAAGGAATGCCAAAGAGAGGAGAGGTCAAAGAGTCTATGGCAGAAAGGGCAAAGTTTTGTAGGAATCAGAAGCTAAGGGAAGGGAAGCCATGAGCAGAAGAGATTTAGGTTAGGGGTGGGGTGAAAAGAGCTGAGAGAAGCTACAGGTACTGAGTGAACCTAGGGACCTGTGGGTGCTTTGGTATGCTAGGAACCACAGCCATTTGCCCTGACAACCACCAGAGCCCTGTGTACCTTCAAACCTTTTGGAAAAGCTCAATGCACACTGGGAAGAACTAACATGGGAATGAATGTTGAAGTCAGCCCCGAACTTACGGAGACACAGAGTCCCAGCACGCACAGAGAGGCTTTAGACTTCAAGAGTGGGAAATAGATCCAAGGAAGGAGGGGAAGTATGGAAAAAAGCTACTATTTGGTACTCCAGTCAGCCTTACTGTTTTTTGTCTACAAATATGTACGTGTACTAGATGCCCACAGTAGTCAGAAGAGGAAATTGAATCCCCTGGAACTGGAATTGCAGTGGTTGCAAACCACCGTGTAGGTACTGAGAACAGAACCCGGGTCTTCTGTAAGATGAGTGAAACCATCTCCCTAGCCCCCACAGTTCATTTTCTGATTGACAACTAAGATAGTACAGATGGCAAGCATTTGTAAATAGAATTCTGACTAAAGATATCTTGGCTTTATATTTCCCTCAGTGAGGATCATTCAGTATTGCTGATTTATTTTTCCTGCGTGCTAATCTAGAAGTCCAAGCAATAAAACTAAAGATAATAAGTGAGCAGTCAGCTTTAAGTGGAATTTAAATGCATTTAAGAGAAGAAATAAGGGAGCTGGAGAGATGGCTCAGAGGTTAAGAGCACTGACTGTTCTTCCAGAGGTCCTGAGTTCAATTCCTAGCAACCACATGGTGGCTCTCAACCATCTGTCATGGGATCTGATGCCCTCTTTGGTGTATCTGATGACAGCTACAGTGTACTCATATAAATAAATAAACCTTTAAAAAAAGAGAGAGGACTGGTGAGATGGCTCAGCAGGTAGGAGCATTGACTGCTCTTCCAAAGGTCCTGAGTTCAAATCCCAGCAACCACATGGTAGCTCACAATCACCAGTAATGAGATCTGACACCCTCTTCTGGCATGTTTGAAGACAGCTACAGTGTACTTATATATAATAATTAATAAATCTTTGGTCTTCTGAGCGGTCAGAGTTGACTGGAACAAGCAGGGCTGACCAGAGTGAGCAGAGGTCCTAAAATTCAATTCTCAACCACATGAAGGCTCACAACCATCTGTACAGCTACAGTGTACTCATATAAATAAAATAAAATAAATAAACCTTTAAAGAGAGAAAGAGAGATAAGAAATAAGCCAAGCATTGTAGCAGACACATCTCTGTGATTCTGGGGCCAGCCAAGGCTATATAATGAGACACTGTCTCAAAAAAATTCAAAATAAAAAGGAAAGAGAAAAATGAACTGGGCAGTGGTGGCATATACCTTTATTCAGGAGGCAGAAGCAGGTGGATCTTCAGGCCAGCCTGGTCTACAGAACGAGTTCCAGCCAGGGCTACACAGAGAAACCCTATCTCAAAGGCAACCTCATAAAGTTCAGATGAGGGTATTTTAAACTCTCAGAATCAAGATATTTAAGGTCAGGATGTTAGCAAAATTTTAGATGGTGTCAAAATTTAAATTCTAAATGTCTTTCTCAGTCCTCTGCCCCATATGTCCTCTACAAGAAAAACATCAGCTTCATCCTCCTCCATCACTCTCTTCTCTCATAATCCTCAAACGGAATAAAATCTATGTCAAAGGAAAAGGTTGCTTTGGCCATTTTAAGAAAAATGAGAGAGAAACCCGATATTGTCATATTCTCTGGTGAGAAAATCTGGGCTAAAACCATTGGTTACAGGGTTCTCTGAGTCATGTCAAGGCTCTGGGACTAAAAAAAGGATAGCAAGTTAAAAAAAAAAAAGAAATAAAAACAAAACCATAAAATAAAACACTGTAACCACTACAAGTGAAGATTAGTGAGTGTGTGTGTACATATATATGTATGTCTGTGTG
Organism: Mus pahari; assembly: GCF_900095145.1. NCBI lineage: Eukaryota > Metazoa > Chordata > Mammalia > Rodentia > Muridae > Mus > Mus pahari. The sequence goes on from NC_034601.1 coordinate 14,045,046, forward strand.
ATAAAGGTGCCAGATCCCCTGGAACTGGAGTTACAGATAACTGTGAGCTGCCATGTGAGTTCTGGGAACCAAACTCCGGTCCTCTGGAAGAGCAGCCAGTGCTCTTAGGTTGCTTTTTAAAGAATTTTTTTCTATGTTTCAGTGTTTAGCCTACATGAAGGTATGAGCACCAGGTGCTTGCCTAGAACCTGTGAGTAGAGTAGAGGGGACCAGATTTCCTGAAACCAGAGTTGCACCAGTGAGCAAACACCATATAGGTGCTGGAGACCAAACCCAGGTCTTCTGCAAGAGTGTTATTATTATTATTATTATTATTGTTATTGATATTGTTATAGGGAAGGGGATGGAGAATTGGGGGAAGGAGCAGAGGGGGAGGGGGATAGGGAGAAGGGAGGGAGGGAAATGGGAGGGGAAGGAAGGGAGAAGCAAAGGGTCACAACCAGTGTTCTTAACAGCAGAGCCATCTCTCTAGTCCGTGGTGCTATTTTTTATTTTAATTTGTATTTTATTGTTATGTGTATGGATGTTTTGCCTGTGTGTATGTCTGTGTACTATGTGCATGCCTGCTGCCTCTAGAAGCCAAAAGAGGGTGTTGGGCTCCCCTCTTTTATTGGAATTAAAGATGGTTGAGTACCACCCTGTGGCTGCTGGGAACTGAGCTCAGTTTCTTTGAAGAGTAGCCAGTGTTCTTATCCCTGCAGCCCCTGCTACTCCCACCACGATGCTTTTTTTTTTTTTTTTAAGATTTATTTATTTCATGTATGTGAGTACACTGTAGCTGTCTTCAGACACCCCAGGAGAGGTTATCAGATCCCCTTACAGATGGTTATGAGCCACCATGTGGTTGCTGGGAATTGAACTCAGAACCTCTGGAAGAGCAGTCAATGCTTTTATTATTATTATTATTATTATTATTATTTGGTTTTTAGAAACAGGGTTTCTCTGTGTAGCCCTGGCTGTCCTGGAACTCACTCTGTAGTCTAGCCTGGCCTTGAACTCAGAAATCCCGAGTGCTGGGATTAAAGGCGTGCACCACCACGCCAGGCTCAGTCAGTGCTCTTAACCGCTGAGCCATCCAATACATCAGATACAGCAATACATCCAATACAGCAGATACTTTTAGAGCTTTGGAGGCTGGGTGTCAGGATGGAGGTGGCAGCAAGGCTCTGCACCCTCTGCAAACTCCAGGTGCACCTTGACTGCTGTAGGACTCCAGCATGCATGGACTCGAGTCTGCACGCGTCTGTATCTCCATTCCTATTACATAAGTCACAGCTGCCCACGGAGAGTTCAAGGCCAGCCTGGTCTACAGAATAAGTTCTAGGACAGTCAAAGCTACACAGAGAAACTGTCTAGAAAAACAAAGAAAGAAAGAAAGAAAGAAAGAAAGAAAGAAAGAAAGAAAGAAAGAAAGAAAGAAAGAAAGAAAGAAAGAAAGAAAGAAAGAGAGAGAGAAAGAGNGAGAGAGAAAGAGAAAGAAAGAAAGAAAGAAAGAAAGAAAGAAAGAAAGAAAGAAAGAAAGAAAGAAAGAAAGAAAGAAAGAAAGAAAGAAAGGAAGGACAGAAAATAAAACAAGTCACAAGGTTTGGATAGCAAAGAATGACTTTAGGTTATTGTCATCTCCTCTACAAAGACCACCTCCAGACAGTCTTACTCTGAAGGAGTGGGATGAGGGTTTCCTTTTGGGGAGGACAAAGCTTAGTCCATAAGAGAAGCTACACTTTTGGGTCACCCCTTCCACGGGAAGCCACTGAGAAGTTCCAGGCCGACTTGGGGCAGAGGACTATATGACCAGGGTTTAGAAAGCATTTCCTGGCTGCACAGCATGACAGACATAGACTAGACATATGAGGGGTTCCCATGAGAGTAGGAACCAGTATAGAACAAGGGTGCAGGGTCTACAACCTGTGGGGCTCAGCCAATGTGACACTCAGTATCTCTTTCTTCTTAGGCCTCAGTGATATGCTTTGTCACCCCTTGAACCTTAGTTTGAATCAAGCAGTATTTCTCTCGGACCCCAGAGGAGGATAGTAGAGACAGGAAGGGTAAAGTCAGGCTCTTGTTCTTCCCTAGAGGGACCAGCACATTCAGTCTGGAATACCCAGTTCAGAACTATCCTGGCTCACTACTCCAAAATACCAAGACAGGTGGCTGAAGAGGGAGCCTGAGCTATGGGCTTGTAGCTGGTGGGGCAGAGGAGCATGGTTCCCCAGGTCTAGGGTTAAAGACACCCCCTTAACCTCTCTCTACCTCCCCAACCCCACCATCCTCTTGCTATCTCTTCTTCTAGGGCCTCCTTATGAACCAAAGGATCCTAGGGACTCTGATGAATCCCTGGTGGTGGCAGCTCCCTGTAGTCACAAACAGGTGCCCTCACACCCAGGCTCTGCCTAAGGACAGATGGATGGCTTGACCTGCAGGCATCCATCAGTGTTCCAGAGCTTATGTAAAAAATAAAGATTCTCAAGTGGGCATCTGACCCACCATGATAGTTCCAGTTATGACTGTTGCCACCTCACAAAGGAAGAAAACTCTGCAACACTGTTAACTTGTAGTGAGATTTCTGGGGACTCTGGTGAGAGTACAAATAAGAGATCCCAGAGAGGGCCTGAGGAGGCTGCTGCTCCCGGTTGCTGATGTTGCTGCTTAATGAGAAGTTGGAAATATCCTAACAATGAAGATTGGACCTGACCCAAGGAGCTCAATGCCTCTATCAGTAGTAAGTAGCCAAAAGAGGTCCATGCCCCCCTCTCACCTCTAACCATCTTTCTCTCATCTACTGTTGGGAGGCTGAAAGGGATTAGGGCACAATAAGGATGGAAGGGAGTAAGATATATAAGAACCCAATAAAATAGTTTTTTAAAAAGCCAACACTCATTACAACCTCAAAGTTTTATTATCAACTGTGCACATTCAAGTTCACATTCCTATGGTGTATACCATAACAAGGGCAATGGGAGATGGCAGGGGCTAGTTGAACCACTGGTTGAGATGGTCTTGCTCAGAACCCACAATCCTGGGCAAGCAGGGGTCTAAGAGATCCCAGGGTCCAAACTACAGGACTGAGAAAATGCACACAAGGTCCTCGTATGTGCAGAACCACTGAACACACATGAACACAAACAAATACAGGATCTTCAGTTTCTATAAAGAGTCTGCTTTTGTTACCTGTCCACGGATGAGACCCACTGCCCAAATGTGTGAGGTGAGAGATATGATCCTACTCATCAGTCAGGTGCACACAGTGGTAGTGGGGTTGAGCAACAGGTCTGTGTTCACATACGGCACACCCGGGCCTGACTCACACCTAGTATTTAACTCTGTCGTTCTCCATTGGTACCCTGAGCTGAGTATGAGGACCCAGATCAGAACAACCTGGTCCTAGGAATGCTGGCTGAGCCACAGACATGCAGGGTGGCCATGAAAGGTTCCTGCCCACACTGGCCCGCGAGGAACAGCATCCTAGGGACCTGGCAGGAGCTAACTCTGTAGTGTGAACTCATAGGTGTTGGTCTCCCAGCGAGAGGTGTCTTTGTCCAGCATGCTTCGTTCAGTGAAGGTCACGTGGCCATCTGCATCCACAAGGATGATGGTGTTGGTTCTGAAAGAAAGCATCCTTTAGCCTCTGCCCCACCGTTTAGCGTCACGGCTGGGACCAGACCTGAGGTAGGAAGGGTACCCATCATACCCAGGGTCTGAGCTAGCTATTCAGCTCTGGCATCACGTGGGCTATTTAAATAACAGCCTCAACTTTGAGGACATGAGGGGCTCATTGGAGGCATCTGGGCCCTGGACAGCACATAGTGGGAGAGTCCTATTACTGCTGCTCTAAAACACTTAAGCTTGGCCTGACCTTTTCCATAGCAAAAACCATTTCACAGATTGGGTGGTAGTAGTGCACTCCTTTAATCCCAGCATTCAGGAGGCAGAGACAGGTGAATCTGAGTTGGAGGCCAGCCTGGTCTACATAGCAAGTTCCAGGATGGCCAGAGCTACATAGAAACTCTCCCAAAAAACCAAAAAGGAAAAAAAGTACCAATTAACACATTCCTTACAGGGTGGTCCCAGATCTGACCCCACTGGCAGTACACCAGGCCCCCAGATACCTGGCCATGTCTGAATGTTCAAGAACAAGAAGTTAAGCTCTCAACTACCTGAGGTACATGGTCTGTTCACCTAGAAGTCTCCTGTATCTCCTTCTTCCTCCACGGGCCCAGGCTAAGTCAGCTGGCTCCCTTGCTTGTTCCTTCTAGCCCATCCTAGAGTAGGTTCTCATGTGTGAGTTCCTGCCCTTCAAAAGGGCTGGCACACAGCATAGCTGCCATCCAGCATATAAATCACAGGCTCTGGAAAATCAGTGCCAGGCCATCTTCCAACCAATATCTGCCAGCAGAAACATCCCAAATGCCATCTCTGGCTTCTATGAACAGGTGAGGCAGCCAGAAGCCCCACCTAGGATACAATGGCAGCCTCAGGAGGCCAGAGCTCTGACCCACCTGCCCTATGCATGGGCACGTTACCTAAAGGCTCTGATCAACCTACAGTTAAGTCTGAAGAGACACTCTGGAATGTACCGAATCAGGGGTGGTGCCTAGCCATGGCCAGCTGTATTGTGGGGGAATACCCAACAGGAAGTGTACGTGCCCAGGAGTCCCAACCCTGATCACCTGGTGCCATAGGTGGCACAGCGGACACACACTGCTGCATACTTGCTCAGCATTGGCTGTATATACTCCTGGCCCTGGTCCTCAATGGCTGGGTCTGGCAGCTGTCTAGAAGAAAAGAAGGCCAGCGAAGCTGTTAGTGCTTACTGCCTGTCTGTAGCTTATGTATATGGGGACCCCTATATGCCATGCTAGCTGCCTGAGATTCCCGAGGAGCCCTGTGGGAGAGGAATCATAGGCTTATTCATAACTTTCCTACTTGGCTCCTTCTACTTTGCCACCCTTCTACTCCAACACTAAACCTAGGCATCCAGATGGCACATACACTCTCTATTGTGTCTTAATGGTATCCTGTGGGCATCTGGCCATACACAAGAGCCTACTGAAACCCCGAGACTCACCAACCAGCACAACTTGTACCATGACTATAGTTATCAATAAGAAAAGCCAAAGCCATAATTGGCCTGCTCAAGTGACTGAGGATCATGTGGACACATGCCTGAGCCAAGTGGCATGGTGAACATTAGGACTCTTGGCTTGAATGGCTAAGGCCCAAGGGCCCAGAGTCTGAGGGCGCCCCATGAAGAAGGCTTTGGGCATAGAAGAGGGTGTGTGGGGGGTGTTTGTTTCTTCCAGGGACAGGTGTGTTTTTGCCTACTGCTTAGCTCCAAGGTCACTGGAGACAGGGCATAGCAAACAATGTCAACCCTAGGCCTGTTCTGACTGGCTTCTGGATTCTTTGGCTCTTCTCCCTAAGGTTTGCTGAGCAGCTAGAACCTTCTAGAATATAACACTGGTCCTCCTTGTAAAGAGGGAGTCCAGGTCTCAGAGAATACCAAGTCTCCCAGAGCACAGGCCCCTGGCTGCACCATCTTATTATCCAGGGTCCACTGGACACCCTGACTACAAGAGGAATAGGCTTGCATCTTTTTTTTTTTGTTTTTTTTTTTTGTTTCTCAAGACAGGGTTTCTCTGTATAGCCCTGGCTGTCTTGGAACTAACTCACTTTGTAGACCAGGCTGGCCTCGAACTCAGAAATCCACTTGCCTCTGCCTCCCGAGTGCTAGGATTAAAGGCGTGCGCCACCACGCCCGGCCTAGGCTTGCTTCTTAAGCCGGTAGAGGATCATGTCAGGTAAGGCATTCCTACAGTTGGTGAGTATCTGTTTGCCAGTCTTCACAGACCTTGAAGGTAGCAGAGCCTGCCTTCTTCCCTGCTCTAGACCAGTGTGGCTACCCCAGAGGGTCTTTCTCACTTACGCCTCCTCATTGTTGAGGACATCTAGGAGCTGGGTGACAAGGGCGTCCTTAGGGAGTGCCTCGCTCTGCTCCACCGCTTCCATGAAGAGTTGTTTGCCAAAGCACAGCTTCTTCCAGGGTGTCTCCAGCAGGGCATTGCTGAGCCCATAGGTTCCTATAGGAAGAAGGTCAGCCTGGCCATGCAGAGGCCACAGGTAGCTGGAGCAGATGGCTTACCGTCAAGCATCCCAAGCAAGGCGCCCGTAGAAGCCAGTTCTGATGTAGGTCCAGCTGAGAACCTAGAACATCACTCTGGCTCGGCACCCGTAGAAGCCAGTTCTGATGTGGGTCCAGCTGAGAACCTAGAACATCACTCTGGCTCTGCTGGAGCCCCCAAGGCGAAGCTGTCAGTCCTAATGGCACTGCTTTTTCTTTCTGGATTAGTTTGGAAAACCATTCCATAATGGAGCTGGGAGATCCACAAAGAATGGAGTTGGACCTGACCTCATACCCTATGCAAAAATGACCTCAAAGCCAGAAAAATGGCTCAGTGGGTAAAGGCACATGCCGCCAAGCCTGATGACCTGAGTTCAAGCTCTGGGACCTACCTGGTGGAAGAAGAAAACTGCCTCCTGCAAGTTTGTCCTCTGACCTCCACATGCAAACTGAGGCGTGGGCACGTAGGCATGTACATGCACACACACATGCACAACAGAGAGAAAGGTTTGAGGCAACTTTGTTTACGTGAAACCTATCTCCAAAAACCATTTTAGGATCAAATATGGTGGCATGTATCTATAATCCTAGAACTCAGGAGGCTGAGGTAAGGTTTGGCAGGTTTGAGGTCAGCCTACGTAGCAAGCTTCAGGTCAGCCTGGGCTGAATGGGACTGTGTCCCAATATGAGCACATGTGCTAGTGCACGCACATGCACACAGGTAGTAAACACATTTGTAAAAGAAAAAGCTTCATGACCCAGTGAGCAATGATCTATTAGGTAAGACAACACAAGTATATCAACAAGATAAATGGGACTTCATATAAACTTAAAGTTATGTATTGAAAATGTGCCAAAGAAGTTAAGTAAAAGACAAAATGGGAAAGGATTTCTGCAAGTTAGAAATTCGATGAGATTTGTAGATCATAGAAGGAAGTTTTACAAGACTACAAGAGAACAGAATTTTCAGGTGGATAGATCACACCTGTAATTCCAGCATTCAGAAGGAGAAAGTGGGAAAGTCAGAAGCTTAATGTCATCCTTGGATACACTGAGTTTGAGTGTGGCTAGCCTGGGATACATGACCCCCTAATCCCTCTCTACAAAGGGAGAGGTAGTGGTAATGATGTCGGATAGGGGAGGTGGGTGTGATGGTTTGTATATTCTTGGACCAGGGACTGGCACCATTTGGAGGTGTGGCCTTGTTGGAATTGGTGTGACCAGGTTGGAGTAGGTGTGTCACTGTGGGTGTGGGCATAAGATCCTCACCCTAGTTGCCTG
>NC_034601.1:14053944-14078511 GCF_900095145.1 Mus pahari
TTTATTATATGTAAGTACACTGTAGCTGTTTTCAGACACACCCGAAGAGGGCATCAGATCTCATTCCGGATGGTTGTGAGCCACCATGTGGTTGCTGGGATTTGAACTCAGGACCTTCAGAAGAGCAGTCAGTGCTCTTAACCACTGAGCCACCTCTCCAACCCCGAAGGTTTGTTTTTTGAGAGCATCATTTTGTAACACAGGCTGGCTTGGCACTCACTAAGTAGTCGGTGCTGAATTTGAATTCAGGGCAAGTGGCCTGCTTAAAAGCAGAGGTCTGAATGTTTACTAAGAGTATGTTTAGTAGGTGTAAGAGTGTAGGTTTGCCGGGTGGTGGTGGCGCACGCCTTTAATCCCAGCACTTGGGAAGCAGAGACAGGCGGATTTCTGAGTTTGAGGCCAGCCTGGTCTACAAAGTGAGTTCCAGGACAGCCAGGGCTATACAGAGAAACCCCATCTCGAAAAAACAAACAAAGGGCTGGTAGGAGATGGACTCCTAGGATACAAATCTCCTTCAATGGATCTGCAGACCCCAAGGAGCTGAAACCAAATGGCTCTGCAGCAGAGTGTCAATATCTGGCTAAAGACGAACCCAAATGACTGCCTACACTCAGGACGTCAAGTCAGACAGCAGCTGGTCCTTGGGGATGCTTCTGGACCTGTTCTGGGGCTTGCACAGAAGGGGAGCACATACAGCACCAAGGGCACTGAGGGTACCATAGCCAGAGTGCCCACAGCTGGCAGAGAGTCCCTTGTGAGCGGTGTAGGAGAGCTAGTGGGATGGATTGGAACCTATGCTCTGGTGTGGGCTGCCTTTCTAGGATCTCACCAGCCCACGACATCCTCGCCTGGACATAACCCAGCAAATTGGGGGAAGCTCTAGAGCCCTAGAGCCCCTTGGCCCATCTGGGGCTCAAACATCCCCAGACAGTCATAAAAAGCTGGAATTCAGTGTTGATATAAACCTGTGTTATGAATTCTGGTAGGCAGCAAGCCAGGACCACAGGCTCTACAATTATCCCTGGAACTAGTAGCACAGGCAGGATAGAACTATCCAACTTTCCTGGGGGTTCCTCCCACCTCCCTTAAGTTCCACCTGGAACACAACATTTTGGGCCTCCCATTGCTCCCCACTGGGCAGGAGTGACATGTGTCCTGCAACCTTAGTAACCTGTGCCACCTGCCTAAGAAAGGATTCATGACTTTGAGATGAAGAAACTATTACAAATGAAAACTGTCACAAGAGGTGGGATATGGATGTTGTTGAGGACACTGACTCTTTCCCTAGGGGCAGGAATACTTGATATGAGCCAATGGCTCAGTTGTAGGCACCCAAGTCAGTGTTCAAGGCCCACAGACCCAAGATGTTACCAACAAGGACTGTCCACAGGCTGTGACTAGAGAAAGCAGCTGGCCCCAGGTTAGTTCACCCAGTGCTGTGCTGGACCCCAATAATGCTGTTTCCCAGGGGTCTTGCTAGTGTCTTACCACATAGTATTCCCAATATAAGAGCAGTCCCCACCCTGTCTAGACACCAAAGCAGGCTCACCTGGTGTCAAGACAATAGGCTCAGGCTCCCCCCGGTTTCCATAGTAGCAAACAACATCTCCTTTTGCAGTGCTGTGAATAGAAGCCAAAAGCCAGAGAAAGTCGGATGGGAGTCATAAGCACCCTCTGTTCCCAGCACTGCTCAGTGATCTCACCGTCCTGCCTCTAGCCTGGGCTGGTTACTAGCACAAAGACAATGGCCTACTTCAGCTCAGCTCTGGGCCTGGAAAGCTAGGCCAGGGACACCAGGCACTGTCCAGCCTTACAGGTATACTTCTGGCTCACTATGGAACCAGGGAAGAGAAAGCACACAGTTCCCCGTACTTCTCTAAATATTCTATGGCCTGGGTATGTTGTGATAACTGCACCGTGGTAGTTTGAATGTGCTTGGTCCAGGGAGTGGCAGTACTAGGAGATGTGGCCTTGTTGGAGGAAGTGTGTCACTGTGGGGGTGGGATCTTATCCTGAGACCACCACTGCCTTAATCTGTTTATCTCCTTGAACTCAGGATTTAGCTCCACTGTACTTTCTGGTGCCCCTTTAATACTTGAACTATACACTTTGTGTTTTTCTTTCTCAGCTTGCTATAATACAACTAGTCCAAAATGCTCTTCGTGAGAGTAAACCAGAGGACAAGGTCTATCTAAACTTGGTTAAGACTTCCTTTGTTCATGCAATTAATCTAACAAGGTTGTGGAATCAGCCCAAGGGAATGAAGTTTTTTGCTGTTGAATTGTCCTGCAGACAAGGCAGAAAGGAGCTGGAGCTCTGAAGAGCACTTTGAAATCAGACATGGAGATGCGGAGTTTGGAGTTTGCCCAAATGGCTTTTGGTCTTGCTTTTGTCCAGTATTTCCTCACCATGACATTTTGGAATGGTAGTATATATCCTGTGAAGTTGGAGGTATATGATCTGATTTTTAAATTTTTGATATTATAGGAAATTACAGTCAAGAGATTGCATGAATCTCAGAAGAGACCTTGAACTTTAGACTTTTAACATTGATGAGACTGCTATAGACTATGAGGACTTTTGAAGGCAGACTAAATGTATTTTGCATTATGCTATGGCTAGGTAGTGCCCCCATAGACTCATGTGTTTGACTATGGGGGTCAAGGATAAGCTGGACCTTAGAAGTGAGTCCGAAATACCTTCCAAATGGCTGAACATAGGCATGGTGGCATTGGTCCCTGAGACCATTCCTCTTGTCCCACATGAACACCAGGCATGACTTGCCTCCAGACCCAGTAGTCGCAGTCTGGGTTCATATTCCTTTTATATTCTTCTTCACCTCAGCCTTGAAACTTTCTTAAGATGTTTAGCTAATACATTTTGGAGATATTGGTTTTGGGGATTGTTGTTCTGTTTTGTTTATTTTTAATTTATTCTTTGTATAAGGACCCATTGTATTGAGTACTTATGTCGGGGTACCTGTCATCTTTGCCATGAACAGACAAGGAAAGGCCAGTACAGGGACAATTATGACCAGGACAAATCTCTGCTGTAGGCCTTGGTTGTTATTTTTTATTGTCTGTGTATGGGTGCCTGTGGATGCCAGACACTAGGATCCCCTGGAGCTCAAGTTTCAGGAGCCATTTGACCTAGATGCTGGGAACTGAACTCTTGTCAGTTCTTGTCTGCAAAAGCTAAGAGTGCACTCAGACACTGGGCCATCTCTGCAGCCCTAGGACTTAGTTGCTTGTTTTGAGACCAAGTCTCACCGTTTGGTCCTAGCTGGCCTACAACTCTTTATGTAGACCAACTGTCTTTGAATCCACTGAGATCTGCCTGTCTCCGAGTCTCAAGTGCTGGGATTAAAGGTATGTGTGCTTCATCTTTCCCAGCTTGGAACCTTGGCTTCTCAGTACCCAACTGGTATCCTGCAGCCTCAGCCATGGCAACAGCAGCCTAACTTGTGAGATGGCTCTTTAGCTGTCCTCTGACCCTGCAGGGTCTACAGCAAGGAAAGCTGTTCAGATTTCCAGAGGCCCACCTGCAGAAACCAATGTGGATCAGCTCACATTAAACAGCAGCCTGGCTTCCAGCTGTTTGACATAGCTACTGAATTCCTGTGTGCATCGTAACCCCCAGATTTCTTGGGGCTGGATCAAACACATATGGAACTACTATGAAAAATGCATACATAGATCCATAGAGGAGGGCAAGCATAGGTTTATGGCCTCTCGGAACCCCCAAAGTGAGAAGGGAGGATGGCACCAGGCTGTTCCAGCTCCTACTCTGGGCCTTCTTCCTGTGACCACTGCACCTCACTCAGCTTCCACATCGAGTCAACCTACCCATGTAGCCCAGGAATGGCACAGGGCACAGCATCCACAATGGATGTTCAAGACACACTGAGCCTCAGGCTCATCTAAAGATCCACCCAACCCTCTGGTAGGAGGCAGCTCAGGACAGACATCTGCATATAGACTGACAGCAGCCTCCCTCTGGAGGAAGCTCACATCAGGGATAAAAGGGAGATAAGGATATTTACCTCCCTGAAAGGCTAAGCATGTAAACCTTGTGTTCCTATGGCCATATCAGCAACATGGGAACCACCCGGGAGTTCATGGGCCTAGTGAGGACAGACTGCCTGTTATGAAGCATCCCACAAGAGGGATGACGCCCAGCTGCAGTCACCCCAAGCCAGAGGCTCCTCAGGCTCAGCACTGCCAGCTCTGCACTGTAGTTCTCTCATGTAGGGAGCCAGTGATCTCTACATCCCTATTGTCAGTCATTGGTCTGAGGCAGCTTAGGCCCTGAGATGCTTGCCAAATACCCCTTAGTTGAAGTCCTGGGAAAGGGAGCTAAGCTGACTGGGGCAGGGAGCTGTAGGGAACTGTTCACGGCCTAGATACTAAGCAAACCCACCTCAGGTCAGCCGCTATGAGGTTAAAGCCGTTGTACAGGTGGCCCTCTGCAGAGACCTTCTTCAGGTAGGACAGGCTGTCCATGTCACTGGTCAGAAAGTGAGACACGAGTTCACCTGTGGGCAGGGTACACATATCAATGGCCAAGACAGGAAGAGGGGTTCCACTGGGACTCCAACATCTGGAGTCAGCCATACTTTGATAACTGGATTATTATGGAGAACGCTTTTAAAAATACTTTCTAGGCCTGGGTGGTGGTGGTGGTGGCGGTGCACGCCTTTGATCCCACAACTTGGGATAGATAGAGGCAGGTAGATCTCTGAGTTTGAGGCCAGCCTGGTGTACATAGGAAGTCCCAGGACAGCCAAACCGTTATCTAGCTTCTTCAATGCCCTGGGCTCAATCTCAACATGGTGGAATGAACAGATAAATATCAGAAAATAGCGTTTGCCCACTCTGGCTCTATGTGGAAATACAGCATTATGAAAGATGATACTTGGGAAGGAGAGATTGCTCAGTGGTTAAGAGCACTGGCTGCTCTTCCAGAGATCCAACATGGTGGTTCACAAAGGTCTACAATGGGATCCAATGCCTTCGAATGCAGGCATATATGTACTCATATACATAAAATATATACATACATACATAAATAAATCTCTTTTTTAAAAAAGATGTATTTATTTGTTTTACACTGTTGCTATCTTCAGACACACCAGAAGAGGGCATAGGATTCCATTACAGATGGTTGTGAACCACCATGTTGTTGCTGGGAATTGAATTCAGGACCTCTGGAAGAGCAGTCAGTACTCTTAACCGCAGAGCCATCTCTCCAGCCTTTAAACGAATCTCAATCTCTCTCTCTTAATCTCTCTCTCTCTCTCTCTCTCTCTCTCTCTCTCCAGGGTTTCTCTGTGTAGCCCTGGCTGTCCTGGAACTCACTCTGTAGACCAGGCTGGCCTCAAACTCAGAAATCTGCCTGCCTCTGCTTCCCAAGTGCTGGGATTAATTTAAAGGCGTGTGCCACCACTGCCTGGCCGAATCTCTTTTAGAAATAAAAAGAAAGCTGAAAACTCAACAGGCAGGGGACAATGATACAGTGGTCAGGGAGTCATAAGCCTGAAGGACAATGCCTGGTATAATCACATTGGCAATACCTGGCCATCTCTTCTCCCTGTCACTGTTGCAAGAGGCATGGAGGGTATGGAGCCCACCAGCAGAACCCTGGCAGGGTGCCTTTCTTCCTTCCCCATTGTACCAAGATCTGTACACTTCCATTACTCTGCCAGTCTTACCTAAGCTCCTCCCCAGTGGGTCTTGGCTTTGTCCTACCTACGTCCCACTTGCTCCCATAGATGCCATACCTCTACCACGGGCGTCTGGCTCTTGCCGGGGCTGTAGGTAGTTGGTGAGCGCCCCCAGCTTCCCACGTGTGCTGATGCCCAGCCATGTTCCTCCTGCCTTGCCTTCTTCCATGTCGAGCCCTATAGCAGATGACATTACCATTGGCCAAGTTCCTGTGATGGGCCCCGCTGGTACCCTCTTGCTCAGTCCTCAAGAGGCATGTTCCACAGCTCTGCCAGGGTGCACAGTACTCCATGGGACAGGTGCTGCTGCCACCACACCCCACACTGGGTTGTCCAGGCCCAATGAGCCTTAGGAGAGGAGCTGGGAGGTGTGGCTCAGGGGTGTGTATGTGTGAGAGAGACCTTAGACAACAGGAGGTGTCCCAGTTAGACCATTAGACCACTGTACTTAAGTCTGAGTAAAAAATCATCAAGATGTCATACGAGGAAGTCTTGCTTGCATGAGTGTACATGTGTAATATGAATGTGTTATTTGTATACTTGTGTTTGGGCCTGTGCATGAGCGGGAGCTACAGGAAGGTAGCAGGTATCTTGTCGCTCTCCACCTCACCCTTTATAACAGCGTCTCGCTAGATCTGGAATTAGGCTGGAGGCCAGCAAGCTTCACTGACTATGTCTCTGCCCCCAGAGCCCTGGATTACAGTCACACAGGGCACGCTGCTGGGTGCTAGAATCTGAACTCAGGTCCCCACGCTTCTCTTACCCAGTGAAGCATCTTCCTAGCCCTCAAGTGGCATGTTTCGAAACCAATTATAAAAGAGAAAGAAATATAAAGCGTGAACCAGGAAGGAAAACCAAGCTCTATGGTAGAGTGGGTTAGAAAGCCAAACAGACCCAACAACCCACCGGCACCAGCACAGAGGTGGGCTCGAGAGCTACAGAACCAATGTTTGCTTGCTCACTTGCTCACCGTTATTTGAGTGAAGGTCTAATGTAGCTCAGGTTGGTCTTGAATTTGCTTACTTAGTTGAGGTTGACCTTGAACACCTGACTCTTCTGTCTTAACCTAAGTGATGAGATTACCAGTGTATACCACCCGGGGCCTGATCTATGCAGTGCATGCTACGCACTCTACCAATTGAGCTACATCCCTAGCCCTATTTTGTTTTGTTTTTGTAAGATGGGGTCTCATGAGGAAGGCCTCGACCTGGACCTCATGGTGACATTCCTGTCTCAGACTCAAAAGTTTTGTAGTACTGGGTTGTATCACCATGCTTGGCTTAGAAAATGAAACTTTAAATGTACCATTTAAAACAGTATTAAAAATACTTAGAACCTTGAACTCTTAGGCTCAAAAGATCAGGTGTGGGGGCTGGTGAGATGGCTCAGTGGGTAAGAGCACTGACTATTCTTCTGAAGGTCCTGAGTTCAAATCCCAGCAACCACATGGTGGCTTAAAATCATCCGAAATGACATCTGATGCCCTCTTCTGGTGTGTCTAAACACGGCTACAGTGTACTTACATATAATAAAAAATAAATCTTCAGGTGTGACCACTGTACTCAGCTCACAAGGACAGTAACAGAGACTGTAGCACACCCCCACACATACACAGTTCAGTGTGACTCTGAGTCCTGAGCAAACCCACCCATGTATGCTCAGCTGACTGCAGTAACCAGTCACTAGAGGGATAGATCTCCACCCTTAACTCACACCACACAAAAGCTGATTTCTTAGCTAGGAAGAGAGTTAGCGATGGGCTTGCCTGGCAAGGATGAGGACCTGTTTGATTTCCAGATCCATCTAAGATGCAGGATGAGGTGGTGCAGGCAGAAAAAGGCTGATCGTGGGAGACTGTGATGGGACAGCGTAGACAAACGGGGAGCTTCAAGCCAATGAGACTCTGTCTGTCCTGAAGTTGTCCTTTGGCTCCATGTACACATGTGCACACACATATACATGAACTCAAACATACACACAATAAAAATTAATTTGAGACAAAAGTCAGACTGCCAACTTAGAGCTTAATAGAAAAATGTCATGGCCTGGGAGAGGCACAGGGTTCCTGAACAAGACAAAGAAGAACAAACCAAAAAAATGTATTTGTTAAAAATAGTGTTCTGTGGGCGGAGGAATGGCTCAGAGGTTAAGAGCACTGACTGCTCTTCCAGAGGCCCTGAGTTCAATTCCCAGCAACCACATGGTGCCTGTAACCATCTATAATGAGATCAGGCATACCCATAAGCAGAACACTGCATATATAATAAATAAAAATAAATTAAAAAAAATAGTGTTCGGCTCACCAAAAAGTACTAAGGAAATTAGTTGGCAGCTACTTAATCCATCAAAAGACTCATATCCAGAATTCATAAAAACAAAAACAGAAACAAAAAACCTACAAATTAATAATTGAAAAATGAAT
Source organism: Mus pahari (assembly GCF_900095145.1). Classification (NCBI taxonomy): domain Eukaryota; kingdom Metazoa; phylum Chordata; class Mammalia; order Rodentia; family Muridae; genus Mus; species Mus pahari. The sequence goes on from NC_034601.1 coordinate 14,062,089, forward strand.
GAGCTCTCACTGTCTGGCCAAGCAACAGAGTAGGGATTTCCTCTCCCACCAAAAATAAACCTTATGAAAACATGGACATTCAGAGGAGTGAATCAGTGTGTGAGTCTTGATAGTGTGATAGTGTACACCTCTAATCCCAGAAGTCGTAAGGCAGAGGCAGCAGGCTGCAGACGGGCCAGAAACACACAGTGAGACTGAGGTGGCCTGGCAAGATGGATCAGTGGGTAATGGCGCTTGCTGCCAAGCCTGATGTTTAACCCCCATGGCAGAAGTGAGAGTGTACACACATGTACACACATGTACACAGACACACACACACACACCTACACTAAATAAAGTGAAAGTGAAGAAGCTGGGTGTGGTAGCACATGTCTTCCCACTACTCAGGAAGCAGAGGCAGGGCTATATAGAGAACTCATTTCATTCATGGATGGACTGAAGGAAAAAAGGTAGGAAGGGGATGGTGAGATGGCTCAGTGGATAAGAGCACCCGACTGCTCTTCCAAAGGTCCGGAGTTCAAATCCCAGCAATTACATGGTGGCTCATAACCATCCATAACAAGATCTGATGCCCTCTTCTGGAGTGTCTGAAGACAGCTACAGTGTACTTACATATAATAAATAAATAAATCTTTAAAAAAAAAAAAGAAAAAAGGTAGGAAGGACCGACAAAAACACAAAGGGAACTGGTAAGATAAAAAGTTATCCTGATGGGGCTGGAGAGATGATTCAGAGGTTCCGAGTTCAATTCCCAGCAGCTTCTTGGTGGCTCACAACCATCTGTAATGGAATTTGATGCCCTCTTCTGGTGTGTCTGAAGCCAGCGTTAGTATACTTATATACATTAAAAAAAATAAATAAATCTTAAAAAAAAAAAAGATAAGCTGGGCATGGTGGCGCACGCCCTTAATCCCAGCACTCGGGAGGCAGAGGCAGGCGGATTTCTGAGTTCGAGGCCAGCCTGGTCTACAAAGTGAGTTCCAGGACAGCCAGGGCTACACAGAGAAACCCTGTCTCGAAAAACAAAACAACAACAGCAAAAAAGATAAAGGGTCTGAAAGATGAAACAAATGAGATGAGCCCATGAACCCCACGGGACTTAGCAGTCTCTGTGATCTGAGGACAGTCCTGGAGGTCCAGAGAGACTAAGGTGACCAGAGGTCATGGAACAGTAGAGCGGAGAAGCCAGAGCTTCCAGGAGTTTCACTGACTGTGACAGAGCAAAAGGACCATAGTGGACTGCTCCCAGAAGCCAGACTGGAAAACCCATTAACTCCTGGGGCTCTGGGTAAATACCAAGGAAGGCTGCAGCAGGATACCCGCAGGAATCAAAAACACTCAGCTCAGGTGGGGCTAGCTTCTCACCTCTCTAAGAGGCCTTAGAGCAGAGAGCAAGCTGTCTCTTAACAATTGGCCCACATCTAAAAAAGTTAAAGAACACAAGAGAGATACTTGATTCTGGGACTGGCCAAGTCCCCCAAAGCCATTCATGGCTATTTATGCATTCAGCATTTGCATGTGGAAGCACGGCCATTACTAGCCCTATTTGGTAGGTTGCCACCTCACCAAACAAGTGGATCACATTAAAGAGCGGCTCACCAGGTTCGAAGACACACTTACCACTGAGGATCTCACTGTTGTTCCCCCAGTAGTCTGCCAACTTGGACGGCCTGTTGTAGAATTCATCTCTGTTGGCTGCCAAGATGAGCCTGGGAAAAGAAAGTTCAAGAGAAGCCATGTGTTAGGGGCTGACCTGCATGTGTTCCACCTCAGAGCTGCAGCCTCTCTTGTTTAACATTAAATCTACAGCAGCAGCATCATGAATAAGGATACCCACCCTCCACCCCACCCGAGTCCTTGCCGTACATCCACAGGGCCCCTGCTCAGGAGACAGGCAGGTGCTGGGAAGAGAGGAAAGTATGAGGCAGGATAGAAAGAAAATTTGGGAGACGGGAAGGGAAAGGGTTGAACTGTCTCACAAATTCAGAGTTGAGAATTCTAGCAAAATGAATATTTACTGTTAAGACTGCCTATACTGGGCAGGTACATGAGATGATTCCTCAGTTAATGAGCATAAATTGCTCTTCCAGAGGTCTGGAGTTCAACTCCCAGAATACACATCAGGAAGCTCACAATGACCTGTAACCCCAGCTCTAGGAAATTCCACACATCTGGTATCTGTGGGCACCTGTACTTTTGTGCACATTTCTATAAAAATGTATTTTATAATAAAAATAAATCTTAAAAACAATATTCTTTTTATATAGTTTTTTTTTTCAAATGAGAATGTCAGATTAGCAATGTTGTGTTAAGGCCTGAGCGTTTACGCCCATGAGCATGGCCTTAGTACTTTATCCAGATGTTACTGACATTTGCTGAGAATCTCACAAACATTGAAATCTGTTTACAGTAAAAGTACCCTCGCCCTCCCTGTCACCCTTATCAGCTAATCTGACCCAGTGCTCCAGGGAGTCACTGTATGAGCTCTACAACCCTCTGAGACACTCCTTCAGGAGGCATGGAATCTGCATGCACCTGAGGTGTTCCTTCACGTGGCACGGTACTCTACTCCTTTGAGACGTACCTTTAGAAGACACTGAAGTGTGACTCTCTGGGAAAGCCCATGCCTTTGCCCCTGCGTGTGTCTTATCCCATACCTGAGTGTCTCTAGCATCCTCTGTGTCAAAAAATGTATGTTAAAATCTCTTGCCAATAAACCTCAGCTTTGCTTCATACTGAGTCACTCTGAAATTGTTTTCCCTGGTGGTAAAGGCAAGATGTCTTTAGTCCCAGCACTAGAGAGGCAGAGGCAGAGGGGCAGATGCAGGCAGATCTCTTGAGTTCCAGGCCAGAGAAGGCTACCCAATGAAACCTCCATCTAAAAAAACCACACTATCACACTTTACTGCCTTACCTGAGCGAACCTCTCAGGCCGCTGCGGGAGGCAGCGTGGAAGCATGGAGGTGCATCTCTGATGACCACTGGCAGGTTTTTGTGACTCAGCTTGGTGAGACAGATCTACCAGATCTTGTGGGACAGCCTCATTCCATGTCATACCCCAAAAGTGTCAGCCCAGTAAGGGTTCTTCATGGTACTACCAAGCTTGCAGAGGCCAGGCTGGGGTGGGGTACTTCCTTCCACTTACTTGCCCTTCCACCTACTTGCCCGTCCACCGCAAACCCCCAAGCACCCCCACCCCCCAGAACTTCCATCAAAAGGAGCTTGAGGACAGACACACTGGACATCAGCAGCTCCTGGGACATGGGGATCCTCTGGGAGACCGTCCCATCTTGTTTGTAGAATAAGGATAGAAACAGCCCAGGAACTGGCTCTCAAGCCTTCTGGGTCTCCTGTAGAAGCCTCACCACATCCAGAGTGCCCCACCCCCTTGTCCCAGCTCTCACTTCCAGGAGTCACCTAGGGTAGGGAGATGTCATCTCTGTCCTTGATAAACAGACAGACACACTCAGAACAACTCTCTGCACCTTCAGCAACCAAGTTCTGTCCTGTCCCTTTATAGGGTAGAGTTGTCCCCCATGTTGTCAGCAAAGACACGCGTCTCGAACCCAGCCTGCAGTGGCTAGGAGTAAGAAACCATAGCCCCACGGTGCGAGTCTGCATGGGCTGGGCTGGGAGACCCAGTTCTCCCAGGGGTAGAGTCAGCTTCTTCCCTCTCCATTCTTGTTTCCTGAACTCCTGACAGAGAGTTGGGGACAGTGGAACCAAGAAGTCCCTGCTGGCAACCTGTACTCTCAACAAGCTCTGCGGCCCTAGGAGCTGATTCCGACGTAACTCTAGTGAATGAAACACGAAACAAGTCAAAAAGGGGGAAAAGAAAAAAGCTCCCTGAGCAGAATCCTATCCTAGGCGTTCAGCTTCTTATTGTCTTTGTCTAAGGGTGTTGTAATGTCTAGGCATCGCCTGCATGCAGCCCATGGAGGCCAGCCAGGACAAGAACTGGAGTTACACGTGGTTGTGAACCTCCATGTGAGTGCAGAGACTCAAACCTGAGTGCTCTGGAAGAGCAGCCACTGCTCTTAGCTGCGGAGTCATCTCTCCAGTCCCTCAACTACATATTTATAAACAAGAAATGTGTTTGCTTAATTACTCGAGAACACTAACTGCTGGGTTGTTTTTATCACAGGTTGAACCGCTGATGGCTTGCAGAGATTCTGTAATTTAATTAGATTCTGTAATAATGTACTAAGAGAGGTAAAGACCCACATCAAGTGCTAGATGAGAGCAGAAACAACTCCCTCGGCTAACACATGGAGGGTCTGTGGTGCCCATGAAGGTTCATTTGTGCTGAGTTCAAGTTCCTAGCACCCATGTAATTGATACATGGTGGCCTGTCTGTAATTCCAGTCCTTGAAGCAAGCTGACTAGCCAGGCTATCCATAAGGCAAGCTCCAGACTCAACTGAGAGACCCTGTCTCAATGAATAAAGCGGAGAGCGATTGAAGAAGGCTTGCAACATGAGCCTCAGGCCTCCACATGCATGTGCACAAACGCATGCACACATGTGCACGTGCATATATAAGCAAGTGTGCCTACAGACATGCATACACACCACATGCTCATGAAAAACATTTTTAATTAGAATGCATCATTTTCAGTTTTGTGCATGGGAGGGGATGAAACACTAACATTTCCCCCCAGGAAATGAAGAGGCATGCTTGCGTTTGCATTTATGAAGAATGCAAGTTTCACCAGAACATGGCTCTTTGGGTGACTGGACAGGCTACACTGACTTACTGTGGTTACTGATCAATCTTGTCAAAGCTGTTTAGGTTGTCTGTAAGAGTATTTCATGTAATCAGTTATCGATTTTGATGTACCACAGTGATAAGCATTTCTGTGCTTGACTTTTGACATATTCCTTTAGAAGGCATTATGCTAGGTTGAACTAAGGCCTTGAGCTCAATAATTGCTTTACAGTTTTATTTTTGCAGTGCTGAGGATTGGAGCCAACTCTCCACTACTGAGTTGTATATACCTTGAGCACCATCTTTTCCCGTTTTGTATTTTGTGGTTCTGATCTGGGAGTCTTTAGACCTCTGGAGTGTTTGTACTGATCTTTAGGGATCTTGGCCAGGATCTACAGCACTGCCCATTTGTCCTCTTAATGAACAAGTCAGAAGGCTACTTGGCTACACCTAAGGTGACAGCTGGGGGCTGCAGCCTGCCACCATGACTGGACATCCCTGGAGCTGGAATAGAAGTAGCTACCAAAGTGAATTTGGGAAAATATGACTTGTTTTTATTCAGTTGCCCAGGGCTAATTTAGTGAGATCTGTTAGGCCTCTTCATCTCCATCAGAAGCACAGACAAGTGTCTTGTATGCTGACAGATCATCATAGGCTGGTGGCTTCAACATTAGCAGTTCACTGTCTCGTAGCTCTGGAGGCTAGAAGTCCAAGATGGAGGCTCTGGTAGGGAGTTTCTGCCAAGGTCCCTGACCTCTATCTCTGTTCACAGCATCTGTCTCCTGTGTTCTTATCTCTTCTTGGGACACTCAGCTTATGGAATCAAGACCCATCCATGCAGCTTCATTTTACCTTAATCACTTCTTTGAAGTTCTGTCTCCAAAGACAGTTGTATTCTGATATACTGACAGTCAGAATTTTAATTTTAATTTTAATTTTAATTAATTAATTAATTAATTTATTTATTTATTTTTGGTTTTTGATATAGGGTCAGTCTGTACCTCTTGCTGTCCTAGAACTCACAAAGAGCCACCCGGCTCTGGTTCTGGCATGCTGGGATTAAAGGCCTGCACTACTACACCTATCTGCAGTTAGAATTTTTTTTTTCTGATTTTTAAAAAAAGATTTTCTTTATTTTATATATGTGAGTACACTGTAGCTGTCTTTAGACACTCCAAAAGAGGGCAATGGATCCCATTACAGATGGTTGTGAGCCACCATGTGGTTGCTGGGAATTGAACTCAGGACCTCTAGAAGAGCAGTCAGTGCTCTTAACTGTTGAGCCATCTCTCCAGCTCCTGCAGTTAGAATTTAAGGATAGGAACCTGGACACAGTCCACCCATAACATCCTGTGGTTGTATGTAGCTGTCTAGTTACTACTTTATTGCTGTGATAAAATATCACCACCAGAGCAACTTATAAAAGGAAGTGTTTAATTTGGGGCTCACAGTTTCAGAGGGCGAGAATCCATGATGGCCAAGCCAATGTGCTGGCAGGAACATTGAGACCTTACAGCTTAATCCACAAGTTAGAGACAGAAACGAGTTACTGGGAGTGGCTCAAGTCTTTTGAAACCTCAAATTTCATCCCCTGTGACACACCTCTTTTAATAAGGCCTAATACGTTCTAATCCTTCCCAAACAGTTTCACCAACTGGAGACCAAGTGTTCAAACACATTAGCCTATGGGGTCATTATCATTCAAACCAGCACTGTAGCCCTAGTCAAGAATCTGTGCCCTTGGTAGTCTGACTTTATAGGAACAAACCTAAGGAGACTTTTCTCCCACTCCACAAGCCATCTGTAACAGCCATTGGTAAGACCTAAGGACCAAGACCCGCTTTATGTTCAATCTTTTTTTTTTTCCCCTCAGAGTTTCATGTTGCCCACACTGGCCTTGAACTCTTCCTGATCCTCTTGCTTGCCTCCCCACTGCTGTGAATGCTGGAGTGAGCCATCTGGTTTCCAACTGGAATTTGAGGCTCAGGTCTTCTAAGTCTGTTTTTTTAATTATCCTATCATTGATTGGGTCAAGATTGGTCACCAGGGTCTCAGACTAACTAGGTGTACAAGTGTCTTGCAGTGAGGCCCAGGTGGTGACTGGTGAATACCACAGATTGTCCCCTATAGACCAGGATTGCTGAAGCAGAGCCTCTTCCAGCCGGGCGGAGGTGGGTGGAGCCTGCTACGTGTACAGGCTTGATCGAGTATTCCCTTGTGAGCGAGGAACTGGTGAACTTCAGTCACCCCAAGCTGGACAAAGATTTCAGACCATGTCTCAGTGTGAATCTGTTAACAGCTGAGCATAGCTGAAAGGAGTCCAGGGAACGGGATGGCAGCAGTGTTGCCTCTGTTGCTGCGTGCCTTCCTCTTCCTCCTTCCCGTCTACCTAGTCCTGCCTGAGCCCACTGTGTGCAGCCATAATTGGCTCACATGGGACTTCACTACCTACTGTATGTGATGTGTATTTGCCAATTTCTTTCTTTCCTTCCTTCCTTCCTTTTTTAAATTTAATGCATGCTTTGCTGCATGTACACTGGAATGCCGGAAGAGGGTATCAGATCCCCTTATACCGCCATGTGAGCCACCATGCGGTTGCCAGGAATTGGGAGAGCTGATAGGGCTCTTAACCACTGAGCCATCTCACTATACCCCGCTTGCCAATATCTTATCTTTCTTTCTTCCTGTTTTAATTTTACCTGCAGGCGGTCTTCAAGGAACAAACCATCAAGTGGGCTCCGGCCAAACTCGGGGCTCACACATCACCCAAGACTACAGAACTGTTAAGACTGTGTCACCCCAAACAGAAACACAACTTTGCTTTTACCAGTGCGGGAGAGTTTTCATGAACGTAAGGGGTAAGGGCTGAGGAGAGCCAAGGAGGGGCCGTGCCACTTCCCAGCTTAGCGAGTGAAGGCTCACAGCCACCCTTTACTGTCTATGCTGTAGAAATGAAGCTCAACGTCAGTGCTGGTGCAGTTAAATTTTAACAGAAGGCACCGGAGACACACTCAGTGCTTTCACAGGTAGGAGGCTCCTGAGATGTGTGCTCCCTAGGTCTTAGCTCCCGCAATGCACAGTATAAGCGGCACTTTCACCTAGCGCCTGCTCTGTGACCAACGTCACAGCTTTAGGTACTTTAGATGGCAGACTCCAGAAAGATCTAGCAGGATGATACCTGAAGGATATCTTGGCCATTAAGGAGTCACAACTATGCCATCCATGGTCACACACACACACACCCCTTTTAACTGTATGTGTAATAGCTGTTTTGTCTACGTATATATTTGTGTATTACTGGAGTGCCTGGTGTCTGTGGAGGCCAGAAGAGGGCACTGGTTCCCTGGAACTCAAGTTACACGCAGCTGTGAGAACCACGTGGGTCTTGGTAACAACCCCAAGCCCTCTGGAAGAGCAGCAAGCTACCTCCCCAGTAGCCTCACTGTGGATCATAGTATGAGAGTGCCAGATAGGCGCTGCTCTGTGCAAAGTGCAGTGGCTGCTTCTCACATCCAGTCTTCGGGAATTCATTACTCTGTTCAGCGCTTGCCAGATAGCCCGTGATGTGACTGTTTATCATTTTCCTTGCAAGATTCCGCTGACTCCCTTTAACTCTTCTGCCAGAGCATTAGAATCATCTCCTCTAGCCTGATCCAGCTCTGTTGCCTGTCCTCTGTAGAAGAGAAAATGCTGAGTCCCTACATCCTGCTCCCTAGACTGAAATGAGGGAACCCAGCCACTGTGCCAGGCATTCTGCAAAGTGACTCAACATGAGGATCTCACTGAAACTACTTTGTTTCTGGAACACATCCTAAGATTTTGAAAATGCTCTAGACGAATGTAAGAGAGGAGTTCCACAGTCCATTTCCAGTTGTGGGCTAAATTTCTGCTTGTGCTCTACATGGACAAACAAATGCTGGCACATGCTAAAGAACAAAGGGGCTGCCCTGCGTGTATTTGCAGGGGAAGAGCAAGGAGGGCTGGCCCCTAGGTCCCTTCTCTGCCTACTGTTTCCCTTGTCCTTGGCTGGTACTTAGCTTCTCCAGCTAAAACCCATAGATACTTTCCTCAATCTGCCACCACCCAGACACCTCACCCAACCCAACCCAGCAGCGTCCCTCACTGTCACCACTACTCCAGCTCTGCAGATGTGACCCTAATCACAGTCCACAGATCTTTCCCTCATCCCTCTGTCTCGCCACACCTGCACATTAGCTCTGAGCCCTTGCTCTAGGGTGGGGCTCCTCCCAGCACCCATGCTAAGCAGCCACTGTCCAAGAGAGCTGGACCAGGCTTGTGCAGAATGTCTCCAGGCCTCCAGAGACCAAGAGTTGGTCACTCAGAGGCCACACACCCAACAGTTTGCCCTTGTCTCCTGCAAACATGGCACCCCAGGGGTGAGGAGCAGCCGTGGACCCCAGACCTGGAGCAGCCTGGTAGAGGCAGAACAAGGGCATTCATTACCTGTATGCATTTTTGGAAACAGGACGAGGATCAAACTTAAAGAAGATGATGCACATGGGTTGCAAGGGTGGCTTTGCTCACACGGTCACAAGGTCTGTGGGAAAAGGAGAACAATGAGCTGTGAACAGCAGAGTCAGAGGGCTTTTCAGATGTCTCTCTCCATAAGTGAGTGGGGCTGGATTGGTGAACACCAGATGCTTGGTGACATAACAGACATCTCCCCTCACCTGGGCCCACCAGCTTGTAAGTCCACCACCATGACATTCCCTTACCCTGGACACGCTACATGGGGGTGGTGAGTGGGTGCTAGTCACGACTCATACCCCCAGTCCCCATGCAGCTATGCAGGGCACCACTCTAGGTGAGGGCCTTGTGGGGCACATCAGCAGAAAGCATGGGGTTGGAGACCTAGAGACAGCTGTCACTCACTTCTTCAGGAATCCTAACAGCCACTACAGCCTTGGAAGAAGCCCAGCTCCAGGGACACCAAGGGTATCACTGTGACAGACATTGGCAATCCTAATTCTTGGGTCTATGAAGTTAAGCTTCTTCAAACTGCCACCAAAGCAGTGCCTGCACTACTGTGGCAAGAGGGCTCAGGACACAGCCTGTCATGGCTACATCTTGCCTTAAGAGCCCCGGGGAAGCTAGCAGGCTCAGCTTTCTGTGACAGTGCCACAACATCTGTCCCAGAGTAACTGGCAAATTGGGGCCTAGAGTCCAGCAACCTCCAGAGAGGCATAAAGTTGAAGCCACATAAAAGACCTACCCTAGAACTAGACTGAGAAAAATGCTCACGGGGTAAGGGAGGACTACACCCACAGCTATCTTCAGAGGCTCAGGGACATTGTGTATAAATGGAAGAGGAAAGCAGGGTGCGGTGGGCAGGGCTTGAGCTCAACCCCAGGAATGCACACATAAAGGGAAAGAGGTCAATTGTCATCTAACCTCCCCAACTATGCTGTGGCATGTGTGCTCACACCTACATACAACAATAATCATTCATGAAATTTCAAAAGTAAAAATGCAGAGGTGGTGTGGTGGCTTAGCAACTGAGAAAACTGGCTGCTCTTCCAGGGGACCCAGGTTCAATTCCCAGCACCCACACAGTAGCTCACGACCATCTGTAACTCCAGTCTCAGAGGGTCCATTCTACCCTCCATGGGTCCAGGCACATATATGGTGTATACACATACATTCAGGCAACACGTTCATAATGTAAAAATAAAATAAAATAAAATGGGGCTATTCTAAGAGAAATTGTGGCATACCTAGCATTCTATAAAACAGGGACAGAGCCACACTGTGGGGTGAAGGATCTTAAAATTCAGTGACCTTGGCAATTAAGAAAGATTGACATGTATTATCATAGACTAGCCATTCTAGAAAAACAAAAGTAGCCAGGAAAACAGCTATGGGATAGAAAAAGCAAGAGAGAAAACCAGGCGTCAAAGTACAAAAAGAACCTTTACAAAGTTCTTTGAAAAATGACAGCGGGCCAGACTTGGTGGCATATGCCTTTAATCCCAGCACTTGGGAGGCAGAGGCAGGCAGATTTCTGAGTTCGAGGCCAGCCTGTTCTACAGACTGAGTTCAGCCAGGGCTATACAGAGAAACCCTGTCTTGAAAAAAACAAGACAAACAAACAAACAAAAATGATAGCCATAGGGCCTACGAAGGCCAACAGCACTGTGGGGAGAGAGAGAGAGAGAGAGAGAGAGAGAGAGAGTGTGTGTGTGTGTGTGTGTGTGTGTGTGACAGAGCAATGATAAATTTAAGACCAGACTGGAGACAGCTAATGAGACAGGCAGTGCAAAGAACTGACTTCATGCTGGGCCTCGTACCTACATGCCCCGCCTATCAGCCGCTGGTGTCAGGAAGAGGCTCTGGCTCTTAGACTCCTTTGGTCCTCCCTAGGCTGTGTACCTAGCTACTGGGTAGGACCCCTGGCAGAGGCAGCGGTCAGCAGACATAGCCAGATCAAGGATGTTTCTCTAGTTCAGCTGCAGGACCTGCTATCCTAGCTGGCCCTAGCAGACCAGCCCTCTAGGTTGGAGAGGTGGGGAGGGCTCCAAGGTCCACAGGAAGGCCATCGCTGTGTCTCCAGGCAGCCTGGAGTTGGAGGTGCTGTCAGAGCTCAGGGCTGCAGCATCGATGAAGACGCAGTCATTGGGAGAGAAGGACCAGAGGAAAGCCAGCCCCTGGGAGGGGACCATCAGGAACTGCCTTTCTCTCCAATCCCTCACCCCCCACTCAAGCCAGGCCCGCTGCCCCACAGTCCCTCTGCTGTCTCTGGCCAGCAAATTACTCCTCATACCTTTCCTGATATACCTCTCCCATAGCAGATCCTGCCTTTACCTAAGCCCAGATGTTTTCCCAGGAAGCTGCTGGCAAGCCCCTGTGAATGCCAGGCATCTCTAACCCAGCACCCATGGGGTCTGATGCTCTTTTCAGGACCTGGTGAGGTCCCTTCTGATAGGCTGCTTCTTTAGCCCCTTTCTTGCTCCTGTTCACCTGTGGGCTGAGAACAAACCCCAAGTCCATTCCCTAGCCTTCTGATCGCACACTGTGCAGAGAAAGTAGGTACGTTGATAGTCAAAACTACCTTACAGGGTCCACACCCCTGAGCACACCAGGTACTTCCCATGCTCTCTGCACCAGCAGAGCCCATGGGACAACAACAGAGCGCTTGTACCACAGGAGTCCTTAAAGGCCATAAGGCTGTGCCTGGGGGGTGTGTCCTGGGAGAGATGTGCCTGGCTTTCTTCATGTTAATTCTACCTCACCATTTCTGGGCTTATTAGCTAGTGGGGTTTCAGTAGAATTTCTGGTCTTGGCAGTCCAAAAAAAGCCAGAGTGACCAGGGTCATAAAAATTGTAGAATTGCTTGAAGCCAGATTAGTCAGTTACAATTGAGAGAGACTAAAAAAATAAAACTCCCTGGAAGAGCTGGAGAAATAGGTCAGTAGTTCAGAGCACTGGCTGCTCTTCAGAGGGCCTGGGTTCATTTCCCTGCATGCACAAGGTGGCTCACAACCATCTGTATCTCCAGTTTCAGGGAGTCCAATGCCTTTTCTGGGCTCCCTGGTCACTGCACACATGTGCTACATGGACATACATGCAGGAAAAACACCTATACACATAACAATAAAATGGAAAATAAAACCAAAAAACCCCTGGGCATTTGTAGAAACGGAGGAGAGTATGACACCTTGCTGAGCACAGGGCTTCCGTCCTGGGGGTTCCTCTCTGAAAGCATTGAGCCATGCCAAGAGGTTCTTGAGGTTACAAGTGCAGAAAGAGCACCCACAGCTCACAGCCACCTGTCACTGGACAGAGGGCTCACACTATGTCCTTGGCCTGTATAAAAAAAGTTGAGCGCCCCATTTCCTGAGGGTGATCTCCACCAATACAAATGCACCTCTCTGCTCAGTGGGCTCACTGGAATCCAAGGGGTGTACAGCGCAGGCTCAGTGCAGGAGACCTGGGCTACCCCACAGCCTGTATACTCCAGTAGTCTCTTTGCAATGTCCTTTTTGCGGAAAGAGTCCTCACTAACACAAAGCCTTGGGCAATGCCAGATAGGCTCTGTTGCTATGACTTGTGACGGTGGCCTTGGGACATGTAGTTATCAGCTGTGTATTACAAAAAGTCAACCACATGGGCCAGAAATCTGCCAATTCCACATAATCAAGTCCTAGTAAAATAAAACCATGGATACCCAGCTTAGCAAGTTTTCCAGCTGGCAAATTCCATCTGCTAATTGAGCAGGGGCACCCAGCTGCACTGAGAAATGGCAAATAGGAGCCTGTGCCTGGTCTTGCCTAGATTCTGTGCTCTGTCCTGTTTCTATTGTTGATTTTAATCTATACCCATCCCTTGTAATAAACTATAACTAAGACTGCAACTCTGATCTGATAGGGATCGGTTGAGTGAAGATGGTCTTGGGGTTTTTTCACCAACAAAACTGTGGCTCTGCAAGAAGTCACCACACAGTGACTCAGAGAGGGGAGCACCCTGGTGTAAGGCCAAGCAGTGGCCCCTGCTTCTTGATGACACCCTAGCCCTCTCACTCCCTTCCATATCTGTGAGCTGCTATATTCACCACATTCCTCAGAGTAGGCAGGGCCCTAGGGTCCATCAACAGGCCACTTTGACCTACTTCCACAGCCCAGGCCACTGAACCCAGGTGGTCCAAAGAGACCACAAACCCCTTTGCTCTACCAGAACATCCCACAGGGTCAGAAAACTACTGTTGGGGCCTGCACCTGATCATGGGCTGCCTAATTGGTCAAATCCAGACTCAACACAGCCATCCTACATAGTAAGGAAAGATCAAAGTAAGACAGAAACTCAGTAGAGAAAACATTAAATTCTGTAACTCCAAGTTGACACGTAGGGCTCAGAGTGTAGCCTGCATCAAGCTTGGGACAAATGGCTGAGGTGCCTATTTAACATAGAAAAGCAGACACTGGCCACCAGGTCCCTCCAGTTTCCCTCAGTCCCTACCTGTTACTGAGAGGCCAAATCTTTTAAATTCAGACTCTATTTTAGAGAACCAAACCTAAGTCTGAACTCAGGTAAACTAACAGGCCAGTACCTAGCATCAGTTTCCAAGTTATCCCCCAACAAAACCTGAGCCTAGCTCACCCCCAACAAGCCCAGTGTCTCTGCACCCACAGGTCAGCCCCCTTGCCTAATGACCACCAAAGAGGGAAATAGAAATTAAATTTACAATTTGATCCCCAACACCAGCCAATTATTCTAAACACTTACCACCACCACCCCAACTTGCTGCTTACTCTAAACCCTTGCACCGATAGATATTTGGGGCTCCGCATCACCAAAACCGTCCTGCATGACGGTGGTGTGCTGAGGGGCTGGCACTAGCTCGAAGAAATAGGCCCTACTGTGATTGCATCGGATCAGCTCCTGTATGATTTTTTGGAAACCTCTAACATTTCCCTGGCACTACATTACAGGGCAGGGCCTTCTAGGCTGGAATACCCCTAACTCTGCAGCCCAGGGCTGGGCTGCTCTTCCCCATATAATCCAACCGTTTTGGTTGCCCATTCTCTTTGTACCTTTGGGCCTCCTGGCTGCTACACCTGGTTCCCCTCTCTCCAAGCTCCCTTCCCCTCCTGCTCCCCACAGGGCACAGCTGAGGCTCATGCTCACTCCTGACTCTCTCAGAAGTCCCTACCTCTGGCTGTACTCTCCCACGACTCAAACGAACCTTCTCCTCCATCATACTTAGGAGCACTCAGCTTCTTTCCTTTCATTTCCTTTTTTTTTTATTCATCTGGTGCCAAAACCCAGGACCAGTAGTGTTTCCTTTATTTTTTTAATATTTCATTCACATATCAGATATTTACATTATAATTCACAAGTAGCAAAATTACAGTTATGGAATAGCAAAAAAATAATTGTATCATTGGAGTCAGCACATGAGGAGCTGCAACACTGGGAAGGGTGAGAATCACTGCCCTAGGAGTCAGCCTCCATGTCCCTGTAGTTCACTCACCCTGCAAGCCTGTGAAACCAGCACCATGCGGACAATGACAAGTTCTGCTACTAGTTTGAAAAACACCGCCTCCAGATCCCCTTAGATGGTGGCCACAGTAGCTCCCAAATGCAAACAGTAAGGGCAAAAAAAAAAAAATGGTTTAGTGCTTAAGGGCATGCAGAACTCTTGTAGAGGACCTGAGTTTAGTTCTCAGGAACCAAATAATGGTGTACAACTGTCTATAACTCTAGGTAGGGGTCTGACACCCTTTTATCTTCTGTAGGCATCAGGCAATGCACACAGTACAATTCATACGTGCAAGCAAAACACTCATATGCATAAAATAACAGTGAAAAGCTGTGATGGCTGTTCCCGGTTGTCAGCTTGACTACATCTGGAATGAACTACAATCCAGAAATGGAAGGCACACCTATGATCCAGATCTTGAGGCTGGAAGACACAGGCTTTTGATCCAGATCTTGAGGCGTAGTGGCCGTGAAAAACTTAGGCCCCGGCAAGGTAGTACATGCCTTTTAATGCCAGGAGATAGAAGCAAGCAGATCTGAGTTCAAGGCCTGTCTGGGACAGAGCAAATTCTACATTCAGGTGTGGTGGTACACACCTTTAATCTGGGCTATACCTTCTACTACATAAGGCCTACAAAAGGACAATGGACAAAGGAAGGGTTCATTCTTCTTTGCCTGCTTACACTTAACTTGTCAGCATTGGAAGCTTCTTCAGGATTCCAACTTATACAGGAGTCCAGATGAGACGCCTAGTCTCGTCAGACTGAGCAACTACTAGACTCTTGGATTTCTTCCCATCCACAGCTGCCCATTGTTGGGTTAGTAGGACTGCAGCCTGTAAATCATTCCAATGAATCCCCTTACTATTACAGACATTCTATAACTTCTGTTGAGAGACCACACCAACACCATCTCGGGTTCAGGCTCCATCTTAGAGAACCTGACTTAAGGTTAACCTGAACTCTGGTTAACCACCAAACCTACACCTAGCACTAGTCTCTCCAGGTCACTCCCTAACAACCACCAATCAGGAGAAAAGCAGAAGTTATAGTTGTAACTAAAGATATTTACTTAGGGAGCTGGCGAGATGGCTCAGCGGTTAAGAGCACTGACTGCTCTTTCGAAGGTCCTGAGTTCAAATCCCAGCAACCACATGGTGGCTCACAACCATCTGTAATGAGATCTGATGCCCTCTTCTGGTGTGTCTGAAGTTAGTTACAGTGTACAAAACAAAACAAGGCCAACACACTCTAAGAACTGAAGAGTTCACCCATTGTACTAGCTAATTTTGTGTCAACTTAACACAAGCTAGAGTCATCTGAGAGGAGGGAACCCCAAATGAGAGAATGTCTCCATAAAACCAGGCTGTAGGCAAACCTGTAAAGCATTCTCTTAATTAGTGATTGATGGGGGAGGGCCCAGCCCAATGAGTGTGGTGCCATCCCTGGGCTGGTGCTCCTAGGTTCTGTAAGAAAA
Organism: Mus pahari; assembly: GCF_900095145.1. NCBI lineage: Eukaryota > Metazoa > Chordata > Mammalia > Rodentia > Muridae > Mus > Mus pahari. The sequence continues at coordinate 14,078,267 of NC_034601.1, forward strand.
CAGGCTGAGCCAACTATGGTGAGCAAGCCAGTGAGCAGCAACCCTCCGTGGCTTCTGCATTAGCTCCTGCTTCCAGTTCCTGCCCTGCTTGAGCTCCTGTCCTGACTTCATTCAGTGGTGACTTCAGATGTGGAAGTGTAAGACAGACAGATAAACCCTTTTGCCCTAGTTTGCCTTCAGTCCTCGTGTTTCTTTCCTTTCCTTTCCTTTCCTTTCCTTTCCTTTCCTTTCCTTTCCTTTCCTTT
>NC_034601.1:14078666-14104085 GCF_900095145.1 Mus pahari
GGATGGTTATGAGCCACCATGTGGTTGCTGGGATTTGAACTCTGGACCTTTGGAAGATCAGTCGGGTGCTCTTACCCACTGAGCCATCTCACCAGCCCTTTTTGGTTTTTCGAGACAGGGTTTTCTCTGTATAGCCCTGGCTGTCCTGAAACTCACTCTGTAGACCAGGCTGGACTCTAACAGACTCCACCGTCCCAAGCCTTGAGGCAGTCTTTGCCACTTGTATTTCTAGCTGCATCCTGTCCATTCAATTATAAACATTCTGGGGTTTCTCTAGCCCACATCTCCAAACTTGTAAGTTCACCTGCAGAACAGTTCCAAAGGTTTAAAAACATGGTCAAATTTAGTTATAAGACGAAGAATGTACCTTTTCTGGCAAATTTTCTACATTAGTGTCTTTTATTTCACTGTGACAACATCTGAAAGAAACTTGAGGGAAAAAGATTTTGGCTCATAGTTTCTGACCATCATGGCAGGCAGGATATGGTGGAGACCATGACCTAGCCTGTGGCAGAGGCTCCTCATGCCATGGAGAACCAAGAAACACACAGTAGGTAAACCAGGGCTGAGTATGATCTACTTTCTTTTTATTTTTTTGCAGTTGTTTGTTTTGTTTGAAATGGGGGTCTCACCTATGGAACTCACAAATGAGACCATGCTGGCTGGCTTCAAACTCACAAAGAACTACTTGCCTTTGCCTCCCAAGTGCTGAGATTAAAGGTGTGAGCCACCATGCCCATTTTCAGCAGCTAGGCCCCACCTCTTAGAGGTTCCACAGCCTCCCAAAAACTGTGATACCTGCTGGGGAACAAGGAAAACATGAACCTAATAGGAGACAGTTTGAATTTGAGCTATAAACACTGAGTATTACGAAGTAGTCAGTCCCACACTTAGCATAAGTTTCATTCTCTTTTAGAATGTTTACAGAAAATTAGAATGCTTTAAGCTAATACTGGAGGAAATGTGGCCAAAGATTCTCTGGTATGTACAAAGCACATAAACCCCACCCTGTCCCACAGCCTACATGGGAACTCCTTCCTGACCAGGGTCCTGGTATACACTCTGAAGTATGCCCTACTTGCTAGAACATACAGGGGGCTGGTCAATATACAACGAATGGATGAACACCTACACTAAACTGCTCTGTCCATGTCTGAGAAAAGCCAAGGTCCTTCTATGCAGACGAGATGACAAAGGAAGGTCTCAGTGTTCTGTAATGGTCAAGACTTCCAAACCTAAGAGAGTACCCCAACTTTCTCTGAGCTGTTCTCAGCTACAAAGCCTCCCCATCTCCAGTTCTATCACCAGGGTATGGGTAGCTCTGGCAAATAGGTACTGGATTGGGCCCTTTCACTTCTTGTAGGGCCCAGTCTCGATTAAAATGAATACTCGGAGGACACGTGTGGCCTCTGTTGGCTTAGGTCCAGGAACAATAGCACTTGGGACCTGGCAGTGCCTCTGCTGACCATGCCAGGAAGATGGGGGAGGGCACTAGAACTGAACCTCAAAAGGCTGCTAGTCCCCACCATGGACAGAGCAGTCACTGGCAAGAAGGAAAACTTTCAGTGTGTCCCATACACAACTGATGTTATTAGGCACTCCTGGACCATGCCAGAAGGATGTGCAAGATGTGACAAGAAGAGTCTTCACATATAAAGCTCAGAACTTCCAGCTTTCTAAGCCGGCTGGTGAAAGTCTTCTCAGAATGATGGCTCAGATTCCCTGGTCCAACTAGCCAATTCTAAAAACCAGAAAGTATCTTGCATTTGAGCTATTGTTTTGGTTTTTTGTTTTGTTCTGTTTTTTGGGGTTTTTTTTTTTGTTGTTGTTGTTATTTTTTTTTTTGGTCAGGGTCTTCCTGGATAGCCCTAGCTGACCTAGAATTTACTATGTACACCAGTCTAGTCTAAAACTCACAGAGATCTCTCTGCCTCAGCCTCCCAAATACTGGGATTAAAGGGATATGCCAAGCTGGACAGCAGTGGTGGTACATGCCCTTAATCCCATCATTCAGGCAACAGATCTCTGAGTTCAAGGCCAACCAGGTCTACACAACGAAACCCTGTGGTGGTTTGAATAGGTTTGGCCCCCAAAGATTCATGTATTTGAATGCTTGGTCATAGGTATGGCTTTGTTGGAGAAAGCGTGTCACTGTGGGACAGGCTTTGAGGTCTGATATGCTTAAGCTACACCCAGTGTGGCACACAGTCTCCTTCTGCTGCCCATGGATCAAGACATAGCACTCTCGGCTCCTTTGCCAGCATCACTTGCCTGCATGCTGCCATGCTTCCACCCTGATGATAATGGACTGAACCTCTGAAAGCCATCCAGCTCCAATAAATGTTTCCCTTTACAAGGGTTGCCATAGGTCATAGTCTCCCTTCAGAGCAAGAAAACTCTAAGACATTCTGTCTCAAAACAACAGCAAAAGGCATATTCCAGCCCAAGCTATTCTTAGTACACAGAAAAAATTGGGAAGGACAGTTTTCCAGGAATCCCTGGCCCATTTGCTAATAATGCTTTCAAGAACCATCTCAGTATGCACTGTCCAACGAGACGGCCTCAGCGGGTCCTCCACCCTTCCTGGAATTCCACTCTCCAGTTGAGGTTCCTTCTTCCTTTTTGGTATATCTATGTACATGCCTGCCTCATGACCTACCTACCATGCCCTTCCTTTAGCTTAGTGGAGCAAACTCTTACATCACAGCAAAATTTCTTTCTTGAAAAAGCAAGCCTTGCCCCTAACCCCCAATTCAAGACATTTGGGGCCATGATCCTACCTAGTACAGTCTCTCTGCTTGTGGCAAGTGGGCTCAGACCCCTGTATGAAGTCTGCCTACCCTTCTCTGAAAAATCCAAGAGTCATAAAACTCCTGTTTGCCATATTTTGAAGGGAAGATTCTCTTCCCTTAGAGGCCCCATCTGGCTGTCTATGGCCATGCTGTTATCTCTAGTCAAGAGTTTACCAGTGTCTATCTATCCTTCAGATCCCATTGTTATGAACAAGGCAGCTATCCTTCCAAATGAAACTCTTCTCTGGACCTGAGGGCCTGCTCTCCCCCTTCAGGACCCTCTCTCCTAACAAAGTTCTTTGGAAGGCTGATCTCATGTCAGCTCCTTCCCATGAACTTGAACTTTAAGTTGCAATTGCTTTGAACTCACTATATAGCCAAGACTGACTTTACCTCTTGAGTCCTGAAATCACAGGAATATACCACACCTGGCTAACATTTGCCTCCTTTACTACATAAGTTTTGTATCTCCTGTCTTTTTAAATAACTTCCTTCCTAGCACAAAGTGAGACCAGACTTGTCTGTTTGGATGATGCAAGGCAGAGAACAACTGAGCTTCCCAAACGTTTAGCCAATGCCCGGGTGTCTGGTTGAACCATCCAGCTGGTCCCATGTTAACACTCCCAAACCCTCAGGCCTGGCAGCATCCCCAGGTTCCAATGATGCAGCAGTTAACCTTCACCCCAGTTTCTACTTCAGTGTCTGGAGCGCCGGTCTCTTTCCTGGCTATTCATAGATGCTATGGTTTGGTTACATCTCAAACAGCCTCACCAACCCCATGGAGCAATGGTGCTGAGTGGTGCTGGGGCGGCTAAAAAGAGTTGGGGTCTAGGGGGCTGGAGAGATGGCTCAGTGGTTAAAGGTACTGGGTGGTCTTCCAGAGGACCTGGGTTTGAGACCCAGCACTCACATGACAGTTCAGACTGTATGTAACACGTACAGTAACACCCTCATCTAGCATTTGAGAGCACTACATGCATGTGGCACACATACATACATGCAGACAAAACACTCATACACATAAAAGTAAATAATAAGGTAAAAGAAAAATTAAAAGAATGTAGGCCTAGAGGGCAGCCCTTAGGTAAATGAGGAAGCTAGCCTTGGAAAGGACCAAGGAGGATTTGCTTGTGGGTTTTTGAAAAAGCAACTCATTACGAGAGCTGAAAGCACATGCTCCTGACACTGCCATCTTCTGGATGATGCAGCCAGGGGAAGATGGGGACTTGCCAGAGGCGGCATCACATCTTGTATATGTTCAATATTGTAAACTATAAGCAAGAAGAAGGAGGAGAAGGAGCAAGAGGAGGAGAAGAAGAGGAGGAAGAGGAGGAGGAGGAGGAGGGGAGGAGAAGAGGAGGAGAAGAAGAAGAAGAAGAAGAAGAAGAAGAAGAGGAAGAGGAAGAGGAAGAGGAAGAGGAAGAGGAAGAGGAAGAGGAAGAGGAAGTGGAGGAGGAGGAAGAGGAGGAGGAGGAGGAGAAGAGGAGGAGAAGGAGAAGGAGGAGGAGGAGGAGAAGAGGAGGAGGAGGAGGAGGAGGAGGGAAAGAAAAAGAAAAAAATGAAATCTGTTTTGCTCGGCTGCAGCAAATATAAATAACAGACTCGTTCTGTACTAGTGTCTGTATATAGAACGCTACCACTTAGGAGATAGACAGGAAGATCAGAAGTTCAAGGTTATCTTCAGCCAGTTTTCATTTTAAGGTCATCCTGGAATACAGGAGACCTTAGCTCAAAAAAAGGTATCTTCTAGAAGCCTAGCTGGATCATCAATGCTGCACTGTAACTGCCTGTCTGGGAGAAATGAGGACACATTAATTCAACACTTGTGCCCCCATTCTGTCTCTCTCAGTGGTTAAAAACAAACAAGGTACCCAAGGAACTGAATTTCCCCAGGGATCTCCAGGTGGGCGAAGAGGCGAAAGCCCAGGGACAACCCAGGGAAGCAGTCACTGTGTCAGATGACCTCACGAGAGACTAGCCTGGCAAGACAGGCTTAGAGTCCTTGCTGGATTGCTTAGTGACACTTCCTTCTCTTTAAACTGTTAGGGACCCTGCAATGAATGTTAGATCTGAGAGGCTGCCCCTGTGGAGGGGATCAGCCAGGCTTTAAAGGCTACTGAGCACCTTCCCAAACTGTGAAGCCACGGGCACGTGGCAGCCCTGAGATAAGGCAGAATGCTAGGATTCGTTTTCTAACTCATAACCTTATTCGCTGATCCGCTACCTTCAGAGGTCCTTCTCTAAAGATTACAAACACAAGGACAACTACACAATATTATAGCTTCCCCTGCCAGTGCCTTAAAGGACATGATCACCTGGCATCTATCTCAGAGCACCTGATGGAACAGGCCTTACGGGTAAGCATGGGATGGGCATGCTACTCAGTCTCTTTGTCCTTCTTCCCAGTGTGGCCGAAATGCAGAAACCTTTTACTGCTTGTCACTATTAACTTAGGTCTTTAATTTTTTTTTAAATTTATTTATTTTATGCCTAAGAATTTTATTACTTTATTAGTATAAGTGTCTGCATATATGTCTGTGTACATCATGTATGTCTATGGATCGTTGTGAGCTATCATGTAGGTGCTGGGAACTGAACCTGGGTCCTCTGTGAGAACAGCAAGAGTTTTTAACAGCTAAGCCATTTCTCCAAACCCTTCATTTGAGTCTTTTAATTAGTTTATTGAGGACAGCGATGGAACACTTGGCTTGTTGGGACAAAGGCTGTAGTTCTAAGTCCAAAAATAGCACTATCCCTATTAGCCATGCCAGACAGTGTGCCAGTACCAAAGACCATGAAGCAATACAGTAAGGAGGTCCATAGCTTCAACACCTTATGTTTGTGTGGTGCTGGGGATGGAACCCACAGCATCATACATGCCTAAGGGCGCTTACAAGCACTCGATCTACTGCCCCACCCCGGAGTAGCACACAACGGCAAATAGCAACAAGCCCCTGCTCCTGAAGCAGCAGCAAGCAGGTAGCAGCCAGGAGAGCAAACATCACTGTCTTTTGTACAGTGACTAGTGTATTAGTCAGGGTTCTCTAGGGTCACAACTTATGGAATGTCTCCATAAAGGGAATTCCTCGTGATGACTTACAGTCTGTAGTCCAACTATCCCAACAATGGTCAGCTGTGAATGGGAAGTCCAAGAATCTAGTAGTTGCTCAGTCCTACGAGGCTAGTTGTTTCAGCTGGTCTTCTGTAGAAGTAGACTGCAACAGATGTGCTGGAAGTAAATGCAAGCAAGTGAAGAAGAACAAATCTTCCTTCTTCCAACGTCCTTATTATGTAGGTCTCCAGCAGCAGGTGTGTACCATCACCCCTCGATCCGGAACGTATTTTGTCCCAGGCTGACCTTGAACTCAGAGATCTTGCCTTAGTCTCCTGAGGTTAAAGGTGTGTACTGGGCTGGTGAGATGGCTCACTGGGTAAGAGCACTGACTGCTCTTCCAAAGGTCCTGAATTCAAATCCCAGCAACCACATGGTGGCTCACAACCACCTGTAATGAGATCTGATGCCCTCTTCTGGTGTGTCTGAAGTCAGTTACAGTGTACCTATGTATAATGATAAATAAATCTTTAAAAAAAAATAAAATAAAGGCACACGCCTTTAATCCCAGCATTTGGAAGGCAGAGGCGGGTAGATTTCTGAGTTCGAGACCAGCAGCCTGGTCTACAAAGTGAGTTCCAGGACAGCCAGGGCTACACAGAGAAACCCTGTCTCGAAAAAAAAAAAAAAAAAAGTGTGTACTACCCTCAAGATCTTCATGCCGAGATCCAGGTCAGAAACTTGTGTCTTCCAGCCTCAAGATCTGGATCACATGTGAGCCCTCCAATTCTGGATGGTAGCTCATTTCAGATATAGACAATTTGACAACAAGGAATAACCATTACAGACTAGATATAAGCAAGACCTGTCCATGGAGTCAGAAGGCAGACAGAACCATCTGGTCTCAGGGACTGTGTTGTAACAACAAGAAGCAGATGCCTGGGTGCCAGCACTGGCTTTTGTCTCTGCCTGTGAATGAACTGGCTTCCTAATAGAATCCATCAAGTACGATGCTGAAAACCTGTGTGCCTGCCGTTGGCATGTTTCAAGACAAAGAAAGCTGTCTACCTCCAAAGAGCCCTAGAAGGAAGCTCAGACACCTTGCTCTCTCCCCATGCTGATATACGCAGCAAAGAGACAGAAAGAAAGAATGAGCCGATGTCATGGCACAGAACAGAGGGGCATAGGGCAGAGCACAAGTAGACTGCCTAACAACAGTCTCATTCACCTGAGCACCGTGCAACATAACCCAGGACCTAGAAAAAAAAGCAAGCAAGGTGTGTGGACAGAAAGGTAGCAGTGTAGGGCACACACAAAGGAGCAGGAGTTATGTTTTTCTGACTTCCCAGCTGGAGAGCTAACAATTTTAGACAGTCTAGCAAGGGTGTCTGGATGAAGGCTTTGGGCAGAGGCTGTGGGGCTCGTGCAATCAGCTGACAACTCTAATGACAAGGAGTAAAAATATCAGTCTGAAAAAGATGGTCAGTGGCCAGGTCCTGCAGCCAAGTCACTGCTGGCTGTAGTAGCTCCCGGGGGGTGAAGCTGATCTTTTGGGCAGGACACAACAGGCAGAAACTTCCGATGTGATGGGCTGTGATCTGGGCTCCAGGGAGTGCCAGGAGAAGAGGTAAACACATATGGAACACAGTGCCTCCATTCCTGAGATCTTGGCTGAGAAATTCCCAGACAACCAATCGGCTGCAGCACCCTCCTCTCCTCCCATCTTGGCAGCCAGAGCTCTGTAAGCCTATGCTGCTCAATCCAGCTATTACACAGCAGTTCACCATGACAAATTGTCTCCTGTGACACCTTCTCCTCAGATCTCCCCAATGTTCTGAAGACATTAATTCAGCCTCACACCAGGGCGTCATTGTCTCTTTGCAGTTCAAAGGAATAGCACAAACCACACATACTATGGGTTTGACAGAAAGCCTGGATACAGGGCTGGCAAGCATTTCAGTTTCCTCTTGGTAGGAAGCCCAGCCTGTCCCTTGCCCCCACAATAGGGACAGGCCTAGCCCTCAGGTGGCTTCTATCACCTCATTTTGTATTAAATAATAAATATATAAAATAGGATATTCCGTTTCGTTTCATTTGTTTGTTTTTTGAAATAGGGGCCCTGGCTTATCTAGAGCCAAACAAAATATGACATTTCTTTTAAAAAAGGGGACGGGGTGGGCTAGAGAGATGGCTCAGCCGATAAGACAGCTCTTTCAGAGGTCCTGAGTTCAATTCCCAGAAACCACATGGTGGCTCACAACCATCCATAATGTGATCTGATGCCCTCTTCTGGTGTGTCTGAAGACAGCTACAGTGTACTCATATACATAAAATAAGTAAATATTTAAAATAACATATTTATGCATGTGAGTATTTAGCTTACATGTATGCCTGTGTGTACCATGTGTATTCCTGGTGCCTGCAAAAGATAAAGAGGATGTCAGGTTTCCCAGAAGTAGAACTGGAAGTCCCTCTCTGGGAGCTAGGAGCCAAACCCAGAACCTGTGCAAGAACAAGTGCTCTTGCCGGGCAGTGGTGGCACAAGCCTTTAATCCCAGCACTCAAGAGGCAGAGACAGGTGGATTTCTGAGTTCGAGGCCAGCCTGGTCTACAGAGTGAGTTCCAGGACAGTCAGGGCTATACAGAGAAACCCTATCTTGAAAAAACAAACAAACAAACAAACAAACAAAAAAGAACAAGTGCTCTTAACTATAGATCCATCTCTAGCTCACAGCTTCGCAGAGAGGATAGAGATAAGCACTAAGACCCCTTGCCAGTAGACACAAGTGTCAGCAGTGTGCCATGGGAGTAGTTGCTGGGACATGGAGGCTGGTTTGTTTGTTTTTTTTTAAGTTTGTATACATGACTTTTGAAATCTCAAAAGGAAGCTGGGTGTAGCATGCACACCTGTGATCCTTGCACCTAGGAGGCAGAGACAGGAGGATGGCCAATTCAATGTCAGCCTAGGTGACACAGCAAGACACACACACACACACACACACACACACACTAATAAAGTTGACAGCACCCTGGAGGCCGAGAAATAAGACAGCCATGAGCTCAAGGCCAGCCTGGGCAACATAGCAAGTTCTGGGCTCATCAAGACTATACTGCCTCAAAGAACAAACAATGAATGGTTGAGATAAGGGGTGGAAGTGGTATAGATTATCGCAAAAATCAAGTTGGTTTGAGGTGATCTTGCTGTCAGGAGCCCTTTACCAAGCAAGCCCTGTGGTCTGAACCAACAACACACGCCAGACTCACAGTTACTACTGTTGTAAACTGACTGACACATCACCCAAGGATGGACTCTGACTCTTCCCCACAGTGTCAACAACAAGCTTGGCTGTTTCTAGAACTCCTCCAAGCCTTCCCGTCCTGTTCTTTGTACAGGTGGTCAGTCATCCACATCCAGGGAAGGGCTAAAGGGTACCACGTATGAGAGCAAGTAGGTGATCAGACTGAGAACTGCATCTAGCTGAGGCAGGATGGAGACACAGGCCAATGAAGTGAGGAGAAGAAAGGGCAGGACCTCATCCTGGACCAGGGTTAATGCGATCGCCAGCTGAAAAGCCAGCGGTCCAGCATAGTTAGTGCTGCGGGCGCTGGTGCTTACTATGATTTTCATATACAGATTTTTTTACATTTATTTATTTGTTTGTTTGTTTTGAGACAGGTTCTCACTGTGTGGCCCTGACTAAGCTCACAGAGTTCTGCCTGCCTCTGCATCCCAAGTGCTGGAATTAGAAGTGTGAGCCTCCATGCCTGGCCTCATTTACAGGTATTTTTTGTTAAGATAGCGATACACTTAAGGCCTGAAAAAAAAAATGCATATGACCTTGGGTATGGCCTTATCTCTTTACCCAGACTCTGTCAGAGAACCTCAAACAAACCTGTTTACAGGATGATATCCTACCTTCCTCTTTCAACCTAGTTAGGAGCCATGAATAAGACAGGACTTTTAAACCTCACTCAATGAGGTGCTTCTGAGAAACACCAAGCCCAAGCTCTGGGGTATGTTTTACCTTTTTTTTTTTTTTCTTTTTTTTCTTTTGGGCACCTCTTTTGTGCCTGATCTTCATACTTAAGCCTCTATTTAAATACCTTTAACACAATCTCCAACTCTGCTTCATAAACTAGCTAGCCTGGAATTCTTTTCATCATCAAAGCCTGGTGTGATCTGAGACTAGGTCCTTAAAACTAGGGGAAAATTCTCAGGCTGCTGACTTGACAGCTGGGAGCTGGGACCCCTTTGGCATGTGTCCCCCCCCCACAAACACTTCAAGTAAAATAAAGACACAAAAGTAAAATGAAAATGTGGGATCGGGGACCATGGTAGGGGAACCTGAAGAGATGTGTGCACCCCAGCATCCCACATCCCAGCAGCAACACTAGGAATCTGGAGGAAGGGGCAGAGGCTCTCTGTTCTATCTGGGAACAGTCACCCTCTCCAGCAGATCACATGACCCAGGAGGTCTCCGGGAAAGGAGGGGACGCACAGGCCTGGAAGCCAACCACCCTGGCCTGCAGCAGCCTTGGGAACACATGCCTCCTTGGCTAGTGTTTTCTTCACTATGTACAAGGTTGGACTAAGGAATACTAACTACCTTAAAAAGCTGTCTAGAGGACGAGTCATTCGCCTGTCCCTTATAGATGTCATATCTACCCCATAGAAGATGGCTGAGCCTAGGAGTGGCAAAACAGTAGTCAGCAGGCGCAGGCAGCAGACAGGTCCGCTGAGCAAGACATTTGCAAGGGCAAAGCGTGCACTCTAAAGAAACACGGAAGACGTGACCTATCGGGCAGAAGGAAACAGAGAAGATGCTGAGGGTACTTGGATGGGGTTTCAACATCAGGTCCTCCTTGTCCACTGTCCAAGAAGCAAACAAGCAAAACCTCAGCTGCCAATGAGCCTAGAGTGGGGCCAGACCTGGCCTGGATGCAGCCTACACGCAATGTCCTCCCGTTCTGAGCAAGGGTTCACCACGCCAGCCCAGTAAAGCCCATCTCAGGCATAAGAATGACCTAGCACTTGCTATCTACTCTAACGGACTAAGGCCCCATCGGAGGTTTCAGAGTGAGAGGGGAGACATGACTAGGCTCCAGAGTAATTCCTGACGCTGGAGACTGCAGCCCTTCACCCTGCAACAGCCACGCAGCTCTCTGTCCCGCCAACCTAGCCTCTTATACAGCAAGTCTGCCCCTGCTGCCGTGACCCCTCCCTGCGCCCAATCCTGACAGGGATAAACAAAACATCTTCCAGTACCGTATGGGTTGCTTTCAATTGTCAGAGACAGCCTGGTCTGTCAGACTAGAGTCCCGAACCAGCAGGCCGTTTAGTTTCCATTTAATGCCTTGGAAAGGGAAAACTGAATTATGACGAGAAGGTGCGGACCGCCTCGCCCTCGACCAACCTGATCCAGACCGCGTTCCAGGAGCCCGGCGCCCGACCTTGGGTCAGCCCCGCCAGGAACGCAGCCCGCTAGCCCCAGTCACCCGCTGCACACTCACCGCCTCCGCTGCCGCCGACTTCCGGGTGCCGCACCCGCGTACTTTATCCTCCAGCCCAGAACCCGCCCGGCCCGCCGCTAGAGCGCTCGCTATTGGGCGCAGCAGCGAAGGGCGGGGCAGCGAACCCAGAACCGCGGCCTAGTTGGCCGTCTGTGCTGTCGCTTAGAGATACAGCGCTCCGCCCCCGCAGCTGCGCCAAAACTGGAGACGCACCAAGGCTGGAGCTGTGTGGGCATCTGGTCCCTTCATGCTGCCACAGCTCCTCAGCCTGTGGGTTATCTCTGTGAGATTGAGATAGCCCCTGCACTCCGCCCGGTTCAGGCGCTGGGCCCACCCCCACCCCCTTTAGACAATGTCCTGGTCTTTACCTCTAGACCATATCATCTGTCCGGGATAGCTCTCCCTTCCCTTTGTCGCCTCCAAGTCTCACCAGACTGCCTGAATCCTTGGCCTCTGACTCCTCATCTATTGTATTCCCTGCACTAAAAAACAACACAGGCCGGGCGTGGTGGCGCACGCCTTTAATCCCAGCACTCGGGAGGCAGAGGCATGCAGATTTCTGAGTTCGAGGCCAGCCTGGTCTACAAAGTGAGTTCCAGGGTTAGGAACTCAGGGCTATACAGAGAAACCCTGTCTCGAAAAACCAAACCAGACCAAAACAAAACAAAAAACACACACAGAACACGGACTTCTGCTCCACCGTGTCTTCCATAGTCCTTAAGTAGTCACTGAGGCTGTCCTGCGAGTCCAGACCCCAAGGATGAGGAATTTACCACGCTTGAGCTATGTTTGGACAATGACTGGGACATTTAGAACAGGGCCAAGACATTCACTGGGGGCTTCCTGTTCCTGTTAGTATCAGGTTGTGTAAGGGGCTTGAGCATTGCTAAGGTGGAGCACCAGAGGTCCTCCCCAAGGTACTCAGTACAAGAATCACAACCACGTTAAAGACAATGATACTGTACTACAGGCTCTCAACCCAGTTGTCTTGATACCCAATTCTCATTCACTCCACTTTAGAGATGTAAATATAATTGCTCAGAGCAGTTAAGCTATTCACTTGAAGTAAAATAAAGGGCTAGCAAGATGGCCGCCTGGGTATAGACAGACGCTCGCTGTCAAACCTGGCCATGTGCGTTACCTCCCTGAGATCCACATGGTGGAAGGAGAGAACTGTGTCCTTTATGTTGTTCTCTGATCATCACATGTGCATTGTGGTGCACACACACAAAATAAAATGTAATTGATTTAAAAAAAAAAAAAAAAAAAAGATGCCAAGTGGCATTAGCTGCCTGGACGATCTAGGTGTCATGGCCCCAAACCTCAGTGCTGAAGCTTTGCAGAAAACTGGAACTCGGAGAGGCAAAAGCAAGGCTGTAGCCAGACCCAGCCACAGCTCTGCCCTCTCTCACACAGCCTCACCAGCATTCCTCCTGAGAACTAAAGGAAACCATTTGCAAACGAGACCGGACTCTCCAGAGACCATGACTCCTGGCCAGCAGGTGGCAGACCTAGCTAGGCACTTCCATTCTTCCTCCAGCTTAGCACAGTCACCTTGTGCTCCTGCCAGCTATCTCCAGCTGAGCTGCCAGATTGCTTGGTCTACAGGACTAAGATGTAGTCGTGGACAAGCAGGACAGGGGCTTGAGGCTAAAAGAGCATGGTCTGGGATACAGTAGATACACAGTAGCTTGTCCTCAAAGCACCAAGCCATGAACTCAGAGTGGGACCATTGGTTGGATAGGCTTTCTTATCAATCCTATCCATAAAGAGAGATGTTAGAACATGTTGAACAGTGGTTGAAATCCCATCACAGGCAGCAGGTGGCCCTTTGGGAGGAATTTGAACCCAATATTTTCCTTAATTATTTATTAACTTTGCATCCTGATAGCAGCTCCCCTCCTTCCTCTCCTCCCAGTCCCAAATCCATCCCTCTATTAGAGAAGGGGGAGCCCCCCTTGGGTACCACCCCACCCTGGGACATCTAGTCCCAGCACACCCTCTCCCTCTGAGGCCCAACTAGGCAGTCCAATTAGGGGAAGGGGATTCAATTCTTGCCCCTATTTTTTGATAGTTATGCACTCTGACATTCTCTCCCATTTGAGACTGGCTCATTGTGCATTCCTCAGAATGGGAGCTCACCATTTTTCGTAAACACCATTTTAGGATTTAAGTGCCACCTAGTTAGGAAGTTCTTCCTGACAAACAAACACTTCCTCTCTGTGGCTTTCCCCAGCACTATTGCTACAGAGATGGCAGCAGCGGGCTGGATAAGGAGGGATGGAGATACACACACAGACACACACACACACACACACACAGAGACAGAGACAGAGACAGAGAGACAGAGACAGAGACTGGGGGGGGAGAGATATTCATTATTGGCCCTGGTAGGGAGACTGTAAGACAGCAGCCCTGAAACCTATCTGAGCTGTCTCTAACCACCCTGATTTTCTCTAAGCTGATGATCAGGCTCTAAAGCAGCGAGGTAGAAACCCGTTCAGCCTCTCTGTCCCATCAGCAAGTATGGGGAAGTGGTATGATTCGGAGCTATGGGGGTCTTCAAGAGAGGTGCTCCAGGATGAGTACGGGCCAGGGTACAGCTGGATTTACTAAATCCACTTCTAATGGAGGAAAGAGAATCCCCCACCACACAGCAACTTCACCAGAATGGCAGCTGTAGTAGAGAGCTGTAGTTTTACCTAGAGCGAGCCTACCTTCCTGGAGGACTCAGCTTTCTTAGAGTTGCTCACTCTGCCTTGCCAGAGCTGCAACAATATCTCAAAACCAGGATGCCAAATGGTGTTCATTTCAAGTAGCAATGCCAACGGATTAGTAGCAACTGCCTTGACTCTGAAAAGTTCCTGGTATCAATTTGTATTTCCTAGAGCAGTTAGACAGCAGGCGGACCCAGAAGTGAGATCCTGCTCCAGGCATTTACTTTCTTTGTCTTCACCAAGCAACCCTTATTGGGTGAGCACACTGGACTCAGCATAGGTGGGTGAAATACACACACACACACACACACACACACACACCCCGGCCTCCATTAGCACTATCTGTAGGGGCCTTGGGAAACACGGACAGTCGGAAGAGTTGCTCATTTCCAGTGCACTCAGGATAAGAGGCTTCTGAGCAAGCACAGGCCAGATTCGTTTCCACTGTCTGCACTTCCATCTCCTGTTTATGTTACACCATCCCCTGCGGGTCCCCTATACCACCTTATGTCACTGCAGAGATGTGGTTGATGTACTTTACCTGGCAGGGAACTATGTGTTCATCTTTTCAGGCAGTGGATAAAGCTCCTTGATATTTCTCCAGGACTCAAAGCAGAGCAGAGGAAATCGGGACACCAGAGTGTAGTAGGGAAGAGATAAACACATAATTCCCCTTTCCCGGGATGAGGAAGCTTTTCATTGCCCCGGGAAAGAGCAGTCTCATGCAGGTGCGGGGAGTGCCCAAAGGCTCTGCAAATACAGGCTTCATAGAAGAAAAAAAGCTCTAGTTTTTCTAGAGTCTGCTTTTGCTCTCAAAATCACTGCAACCATGCCCATTCTGTACCAGCCTAGCTGACCTTGTTCATCCTTGCTGCAGGGGCTACGGGGACAGTGCGAGAGCCCCCAAGGCTGGAAGTCCAACGACTGGGTTCACGCCCTGGTCGCCTAAAGCCTCAGTTTTCTATCTGTAAAATGGGAGCAGCAGCCCAACACACTTGCGGAGTGGAAGATAAATACCATTCTATGCCAATAGAAAGGAATCAACGCTCAATGTCCCGCTAACATTAGCAGGATACCTGCGAACTTGGGGTGGAGATGGAGACAACGCTGCTGGAATCCGGGAGTGACCGCAGGTCCTGCAAGCTCCAGCTCAGGGCCTACTATCCCCAGAATTCCTCTGAAGGTGGCCGGGAGGGGGCAACTCCGAGCCTCCTGCAGCTGTTGCAGCCACAGCATTCCGGGCAGGTGTCAGGGCCTCGGCCTGCTCTGTTAGGGGGGCCGATCTTGGGCTAAGACTGACAATACCAGGAGCCTAACAGTAAGCCGCAATCTCTGCACATTCATCCAATCGGTGAGGGTTGCGGGGCGCGTCTCTCTACCAATGGGAAAATTCGCAGTTGGATGGGGCGGGGCGGAGGCCTCGTCTCCGGCCAGGTCCGCTTTGCGCACGGGCAGCGGGAGGGGTGGGAGGGCTAGCCTGCTGGCTGCTCCCGTAGGGAAGGAGGAGTGTTCCCCCCCACCCCCTCACAAGCACAAGTTGTGGCCCCGGGAGCCACTTTCGGTGCTGAGCGCTAGAGAGGCCGCTCCCCGCGCGCCGGGGGACCTGGGGACGCCTGTCTTGGGGGCGGAGGCCGCGCTGCGGAGCCGCCCACGCCGCGCGCCAGGTGAGCTCGGCCGGGTGGGCGGGGTCCGACTGTGGGCCTGGGGCTGGACACTCGGATCCCGGCCAGGACTAGGGATAGGTCCTGGGGGAGCGAGCTGGTATAGCGTCTAGATTGAGATGCGGACTAAGGTAGGGAGGGACAGGGTCCTGGGCTCGGACTTTAGGTCTGGGTGGGGCTCAGAAGCTGGTTCTTCTGCTCACCCGCGCTCTAGCACACGACGGGTCCTCAGAGACCCGGGTGGTTGGGGGCGGGTCCCTTTGTGCATGACCTCAGGGCTCTGTCCAACCTGGCCACGGCGCCAGCTTCACGCCTCCGGGCTGAACAGGACCCAGCTCCCACAGCCTTGCCCTCCGCGAGCCACTGCAGAGCCTGCAAGCAGGGACCCGACGATGGCTATGGAAACTTTACCAGGACACGGGCGGCGAGGCTAGGGAACTTCCTGGGGTGACACGGCTGTTGGTGAGCGCAGGGTCTTGGCGATGCCAAGGGAATGTCCCTACGCGGCGATGCTCCTAAGGCCTCACAAAAGAGAGAGGAGGCGCTGCTGGGAATCCCTTGTCTGGTGTCCCTGCTTGAATCTCCTCCCTAGATAGCCCAACATTCCTCAGTGGGACACCAGCCCTGGAGAATATGCAAGTCTGGAGTTGCTCTGCGCAGGAGGCCTGGATACCATAGCTTTCCCCTTTTAATTTTTAAATAATTAAATGCTACTTATATTCAATATTTAACTGTATTTGTTTCAGTGTCAGGTATCAGTGTCTATGGTACTAGGGGACTGTCTCTGTAGATTCAGACATTTAGAAATGACGGAAAAGAAAGAAAATGCTTCTGTTTGTGTTAACTTTTAGGCTAGACTCTGAATGTGGGCTAACAATCTGAAATGCAAAACACATGCTTACTTTTATAAAGCTAAGGGATGGAGCCATGCCCAAATTGTCTTTAGGAACATCTTTCCCTAAGTAGGACCAGCTATGCACTGAGTGAGTGAGTGCCTGTAATTCCACAATGGGATCCCCAGTCCTTCTACCTCTCCTTTGGTCCAGGTCCCAGGCTGTCTATCCAGAGTGAGTGTTGCCTGCTTTGGGGAGTGTCTCAGGATCTGTGAGCCTGGGACAGTGACTTATACCAGGATGTTGAAGTTGGTCCCTGTGTTCTGAGGTTATGTTTGCTTCAGAAACAGGTGGCAGATATTGGCAATCTGGAAAGGCCTGAACCTACAATTCTGTGTCATCTGAGGTCTTTGATGCTTCTTGCTGTCTATGACCACTTTCCATTTGGGATCAGGCAGGACATACTTGGCATGATGACAGAGGTGCTCCTGAGCACGGCCAAGCCAGTGCCCACTTGGGGCCTCCTAGATGTGCCATCCTTAGCACTTGCCTGCACAGAAGCTGGAGACCAAGGCTCTCCCTATGTCCCAGCTGCTACACCCCTCCCCTCTCCCCTCAGCCTGTGCTCTGTGGCTCCCCACATTCATTCTCTCACCCCCCCCTCCCCTTCCAGGTCGCCTTTTCTTGTCCCAGGCACCCTCTGTGTGGCCTCCACAGGAGCAGGGCTATGTAGCCTGTCCTTCTTTGTGCAGCACAGGGGTCAGGCGGAGCTCCCTTCACTCCACACTAGCCTGGAGCTCCAACACAAGCCTCGCTGGAAAGCCAGAGCTCTGCTCCTTCTTGGCTGATTGTCAGGATGCACAGCGGGGGAGGAGGTGGGGATTTCTTTAGCTCCGGGGGAGATGTGAGGGCCACGTAGTCATGGGATAGTGACACCTAGACCCAGAAGGGCACTGGTAGATGGAAATGGTTTGACAGGGCAGTCCAGACATGAGCTGTTGTCCATGTGTATGAACACATCAGTGTTCATAGGAACGGTCAGTGCGTTCTTGTGATGGGTAAGGAGGAATTGTGTGGCTGGGGCAGGTACTAGTCATTGAGCAGAAGGAATTTTCCCTGCCTGGTGGCTGAAGGGCTCTCTGTATCTGTGATTACTGGAAGAACACGTTCCCAGCTACTTGCATTTTCAGTCCTACCTATGCGTACAGAGCAGAGCCCAAGGAGACCCATGCAAGACTATAGCCTGCTGTGGGTACACTGCAGTCAGCACCGAGCAAGCTCTTAGGCGGACCATCTTGATCCAGGGTGGGCGTATGTGATCCTAAATTACCTGCTTCTCATGCTCAGTCTGACCTGACTCAGCTTGTACCTGTGGAAACGCTCCACATAGTCAGCCTTTGATGGCCCATAGCTTGCTGGTCTGGTGTTTAAGCTTGGGCCAGGCTTGTACCCCAGTCTTAAGCCCCGTGGTTAGGTCAGTGGTGTGGCGCTATAAAACAGCTGCAGACCTTTCCCAGAGTCTGGGATGCAGGCAGGTAGTGGCAGTGTCTCTAGCTTTAGCTGGATTGGTAGAGAAGCCCAGTGTGTGTGCCCGGGAGGCAGGTTATGGCAAGGGTAGGCTCAGACCATCCTCAGGGGAGAAATGGAGCCTGGCCAAGTACCCTGTGGTCTTTGACCAGGTGGATGACCCCAGAGCCTGTAGACCAGTTCAGCAGGATGTTCAAAGGGTTACAAGCTGGGTATCCATTATCTTGAGTCCCATCACTACATCTGCCTTTGTTTCACGGCTCTGTCCAATCTCTCTGGTCATTTCTTGTGTGTCGTGATTCAGGGCTCCCAGCAGGCTGGCCATAGATACTCCACCCTGACCACTCCTATACCTTGCTCCTGTGATGAGAGCACTCCTGGAAAGACACCCATTCCTCTGGTGACCTCTACCACCCTGCCTCTTGTAGCCCCTCTGTCTTTCCACCTTTCTCCTAACTTCTCTCCTGGAGTCTCCCATGGCAGGGGTCATATTATTGTAGCCATGTCATTTCCTGCTGGGTGAGGAGTGTGGGAAACCCTGGGGATAGGAAGACTTGAGTTCAGATCCTTCCTGGACTGGTTCTGGTTTTCACATTTGAAAAATGGGGAATTATACTTACCATGAACAGTTAATGGGAGTCAGGTTGACTCATGTGGCCAAGGCTGTGGCGTGTGTTAAGTCCTGGTGAGAGACTTCTTGAACATTGGGGCTTATAACAAAGTCACATGGTTCTCTGTGAGACAAAAATCTAGGTTAACATTTAAGTTAAAAGGAGAGATGTCCCAGAAATGCCATGCTTAGAGCAGGGCTCCTTCACCAGCCAGAGGATTTGCCTCTGCTTGGGGGAAGTTAGTGGACAACTCTATCCAACCACTTCTCCACTATCAGCCGGTCCTTCTGCCTTAGCATGTGCCAGGCTCCCCCTTGCCTCTGGTGCTGTGTGCTGACCCTCACCCACATATTCCATGATCCCACTCTAATATTTAACCAGCTCTCCACATGCTACTTGAAACCTCTCTACCAAATGACCTGGCAGCCAGAGCCTGGCCTGAATATGGCCACCAGAGGGCCTCAGGGACTGCCAGTAAACCAAGCTCTGCGTACTGCTCCCCCCACTCTCCCCCTTGTTACCCCCTACACACACACACACACAGAGAGAGAGAGAGAGAGAGAGAGAGAGAGAGAGAGAGAGAGAGAGAGAGAGACGCACAAACAATCTAGGTTAGATTGAATTCTTACCCAAAAGCTTAATAGGCTATTGTGAGACACAGAGACCACCTCTAGGATCAAGTAGTTCACAGAGGAAGATTGGACAGAAGCACAGAACAGTCTGGAAACAGACCAGAAAGGGAAGAACTCCCATACTTATATCATAGTGCCCCAGAGATACCTCCTCCTTTGCCACCTATCCCTGACTGTCTCTGTCATCCAGGTTTTCATTTTTATGACATAAACCCTCTGGCAGTGTCCCTAGGCTCAGATATACCAAGAGGGAATGTGTCCCTAGACTGTCTGCCGAGACAGGAAGCAGTGGTTCCTTAGAGCCATGGTAGAATTGCCTGCAGAGCAGACACCAGTGCTGTCTCACTTCCGTGCACTGTGAGCAGTCCATGCTGCAGGACCAAGTCCTACAACTTGCCCCCCCTCCCCCCGCCACCAATGTCCTAGGAACTGGGAGCCAGGGTTGAAGCTAGCTTTGGGGAGCCTTGGGAGAGGCAGATGCCATTGCACAAGGGTCTGGAAGACTCTATGTGGAGCCCCAAGACCCTAATGATGCAGTCTTCTGGGAGGAGAAATAGGACACTATCAGTTCATATCTCTGACCTCTCAACCTCATCAGAAGGGAAGTCGACCTGATGCAAACTACAGTCCCAGTTGTGTGTGAGGACAGGGAAGTACATACAATGTGTGACTGAGTCAGGAACACCACAGGGCGACCTTAGGATCCAGGATGCCAGTGTCTTGCTTGGGGGACAGTCTGGGCCAGTATGCCTAGATCCAGAAGGAACTGGTTCTAGGGGAGCTTCACATAGTATCCTCTGGTTTCTCTACAGGAACAGAGTCCACAAGATGGGTGTTAGGACATGCTGAGATCCCCTGAAATAGGTAAGTTACCTGTGTTGCTCAGGATAGCAGAGTGTCCTGGTGAGTTTGGTGGGTGTGGCCAGTTTTGGAATGGTCTGGACCCATGCATTGCGTTCTCTTGTCTATTCAGCTTCACCCTGGTTGGGCACAGTCTCAAGACTGGACAGGACCAAGTAGGGGGCCTGCCACACTAACTTAGATTTCCCAGTGGCTCGAGTGTGCATAGTAGCCACCTGATGGATGTCTGTCTTGAGGGTGAGGTGCGGCTGACCTAGCAGGATGCTGGGCATGGTTAATGAGGACATTAGCTGGGTCTGATCTCTATCCATCACAGCTTGGATGCCAGCCATGGTGGTATCTGATGTCAGCGCAGCCTGCTTGGCTTAGAGCTCAGCTCAGGGATGCTTCTGACTGCCCAAGGGAGAATGGAGCCTCCAGCTGGCCACTGCTGATAAGCCCCAAGGCTCCATGAACCTGCGGAGTGAATGAACCTTGCAGTTTTATGTGCCTGTGGTTCTCTCTCAGCCTCATCCCTCTGCCACTGTAGGGTAGGAGATCCAGTAACACCGCTCTGATCCTAGCCCTGCTGTGTGGACTGGCTTGGCTGCGGTGGTTACTTTGTTCATCTGTGAATTATGGCTGCCAGCTTCACTGGCATTGAGAGGTATGATGCCCATGAAGTGTGTGGCAGGTTG
This sequence comes from Mus pahari, assembly GCF_900095145.1. NCBI lineage: Eukaryota > Metazoa > Chordata > Mammalia > Rodentia > Muridae > Mus > Mus pahari. The sequence goes on from NC_034601.1 coordinate 14,099,541, forward strand.
GGCGGCCTGGTTGTTCCTGCGTCCTCTGGTACTCTATGAACGGAAGAGACACTTTGGTGGCATTTAACACCCTACGGTGATTGCTTTGGGGGCAGAGTGGCTGATAGTTACAAGGAGTTGCCCCCTGGCCGCTCTCGTTTATCCACCACAGCTGTCCAGACTGTCTATCCCCCTTTCATTCACCGAGCTCTGTTCTGCCAACACTGTGCCCTGAGGGGAGATCTGGTCCCATAATGTTGTGCTGGGGAGAAGAAGGTGGTAGTCACCCACCCAGGAGCACCAGGCTTCAAGATGTTTGAGGGCCCTTTCTTAAGGCACAGTGGATGGATAGGCTGGTCTGATTTCTCTTCACCTGTGACTAGAGAACTTGGATGTGGGAAGATTCTGGCTAGACAAGCCACGTCTACTGATGTATAGGAAGGCCAGTATTTGAACAAACATTTCAGTATATAGTCCACTGAGTCACTCAATGGTTTCTGAGCTAAAAAAGCTTAGGCTCTGTCTAGGGTTCACTGGGCCAAAACGTCCAGGCCCTAGCCCACGGTACTTCCTATAGAACAAGTGACATCATAGGGGGACAACAGCGGAAAGAGGAGCTGCACCCCTCATACTATTTCCCTTTTGATGCTGGGGTTCAAATCCAGGATCCTGTATGAGCTGGGCAAACTCAGACCCTGTCAGCTTGTCATAGGCTGGTGCACATCGGGAGGCCAGGTTAGCCAGGGCTCAGATAATGGCCCTAGTGATACTCAGGGCACACCTGAAACCTCTTTACTCTGGCATCCTCCTTTCTTGTCCTTTCTTCCCTCTCTGCCTCTAGCTCCTTCTCCCCATTTTCATTCTCTTCCTTTGTCCGTGTTCTGTTGTTTTTGATTGGTTATTCATGCCTGCTCTGGGTTTTGAAGGCACGATTGGCATCATTTGTACTGTCTCAGCTTTGGTCTGGGCCCATTTCCCAGCTCTCTGAGGAGATGAACAAGGACAATTGCAAATTTGGGGTTGTGAGATTGAATTAATGGGGCTCCCTGAAGAAGGAGAACCTAAAGGCAATGTGAGGGAGTGACACACCTCATTGCAAGACCTGGGTAATAATTACTCCCTTCTCACAACTAAACCAGTCTTCGGCCGCCTCTCAGAAGTGTACCCGGTGGTGTCCAGCCCAGGGTTCCCTTGAGGGATTGATGGCTTTAGCCCTTCAGTTCAAGTCTTTAAATAGTAATGATACCAGTTCTCTGCCTCTTGCATAATTACATCTTTGTCTGTGGCAGTTTTTGATGATCAGAGTTTTTCATACTTACTAAGAAACATGGACTGTTTTCCCTTCCTAGGGTTACTCTAGCACTCTGTGCTGTCCATCCTCCTGGCATGTGGCTACATAAGTAGTGTCTGTCTGTCTTCTACTAGATGCCGCCACCTTAGGCTTTTACACTCAAGATTTAATCTGCCTTGAGTTTATTTTGACATAACAGAGAGAGAGAGACTCGATCAGGAAGGTGCTTTCCCAAGGGTAAGGCTCCCTTGTACTTGGGAGGTGCTGACCCCTGCTGCTTTTCCCAGTTCATGAAATCAGCTGCCTAAGTTTAGTAAAGGGAGACCATGTTCACATTAAAAGGGTAGTGTGTGTGTGTGTGTGTGTGTGTGTGTGTGTGTGTGTGTCTGCACGCGCCTGAACACATGTTTCTGTGTCTTCCAGGTCTCAGATTTGCTTTCACTAGTGACACATTCAGTACCTAGCTAGTACTTCTTGCTTTCACTAAAAAAGTCCAAGTATTGGAGGCAGGGATGATGGCTCAACAGGTAAGTGTGCTCACAGCTCAAGTGTAAGGACCTAGAGTTCAAATCTTCATCTTAGTTTTTAAAACTTGGGCATATTTACATGCTTGAGCCTGTAACCCCAGTACTGTGGAGGCCAGAGACAAGAGGATCATCAGCCTATCAATCATCAGTGAGAGACTTGCCTCACACGAATAAGGTAGAGAGTGATAGGCCAGGACACGCAGCGTCCTCTAGCTTCTCTACATGCATATGTGGATGCACACATGCACAATGTAGCCATAGCTGGCCTATGTAGACCAGACCAGCCTCACATTCATAAAGATCCATCTGTCTCTGCCTCCTGAGTACTTAGGTTAAAGATATGTGCTACCTTGCTTGGATTGCATACATATTCTTAAAGATACCTGCTGATCCTCTGTGTGTTCCCTCCCCTCATATCTCTGTGGGTACCTTGGAGGTGGTGCCACTCGATACGCAAGCTTCGATACTTGCGGCACACTCGGAAACTGTTGGCTGACCATGGGACCTGGTCCCTGCTGTGGTGAGGTTTATTCCAAAAGCTCTCCAAGTACCCTGGTTCTCCTTACACATGTTTGGTCCTAACATGACATGCTGGTGTTGACTGGCGATGTTGCTGGACCTACAGGGTCTGAATAACCCTGCCTTGGGGCAGAGGAGTCATCCTGGTATCAGTGTGTGCGGATCTTCAGTTGGAGGCCCCTTGCCCAGGCAGCTCTGTTCTGCTATGGGGTGATCACTGTGTTCCTCCTCTGGGTGGTGGGCTCTGGAATCCTGATAATCCCAGGTTGCAGGCATTTCTAGGCTGAACCCTCAAATAGTTCCAAATTGTGTCTCAGCCCCAGGGGTGGGTGTGGTGGGTTGGCCTGGCTGCCTCACAAGGACCTTGCCTACATGACTGGAGAGCCCAGCCCAAACTGGCTGTCTGCCTTTGTCACGTGTGTGATAGCTATTGGTGGTTGTCAGTTTGACTACATCTGTGATTAACTAAAATCCAAAATGGTTGGGCACACCGTCGAGGGATTTTTGTTGTTGTTGTTTTGGGTGGTTTTGTTGTTTTTTGTTTGGTTTGATTTGGTTTGGTTAATTTGGCCATTTGAAGTGGAAAGATCCACTTCTAATCTGAATGTTTGAAGTGGGAAGACCCACCTTTAATCTGGCCATACCTTCTGTTGGAAGCCTATATAAGGACATGGAAAACCGAAGCTATCTATTTTTTGCCTGCTTCCTCCCACCCTCCCTAGCAAATCCACTCCTTCACTGGCATTAGAACCTACATCTTCAGGATTCTGGTGCATACTAAAGACCAGTTGAGATATCCAGTGAACTGAACAGTTGATAGATTCTTGGACCTTCTGTTCATAGTCAACCATTATTGGATTAGCTAGACCCCAGCCTGTATGCCATTCTGTATGGAGGGGAGTGCGGGGGAGAAGATATAGATTCATTCTATAAGTTCTGTTACTCTAGACAACACTAATACACCAGGTATGCTGCTTTGCTTTAATTATTGACTTAACCCAACTCAGGATCACCAGGAAGAGACTGTTAATGAGGGATTGTCTACATTAGGGGCCTGTGGGCATGTCTGAGGAGGGTTGTCTTAATTGATGCGGGAAGACCCAGTCCACTGGGGGCGCAGTTCTGTAGGCAGAGTGTCCCGAACTGCATGAACTGGATGAGGTGTTTGAGATGGAGCTGATCAAGCAAGCAAGGGATCACGTACATTCTTTCTTCTGCCCCGACTGTGGGCGTGGTACGATGAGCTGCTTCTCCCTCCCAGGTGCTGGGATTACCAGTATGTGTGACACCAAGCCAGATAACCTGCACTGCTTTTTCTCAGAGCATTTTATGACGGCCACAGACATGAAACTAAGAAACCTCACATCCCCTGCTCAGAGTGACTCACAGTGGCATGGTGTGCTGCCATCCAGTCTCTGGAGGCCTGTTGTGACCAGGTTATAGACAAAGGTCCTGGCTGTGCTTGGGTGGGGCCCCTGCTGGGTCACCGGCTACCTTGGGGTAGCTGATTGGGCTCCATGTCTCCACCCTGTGGCCCAGCCTCAGTGTTGCCTTCTTCAGTGAATTTTCCGCCCCCCACACTTGTTCTCAGCTGCTGGAGAACTTCCTATGGCATAGTTGGGTGAGAGGGCCTTAGATGCCCCCAGCCCTGGGTGTCCCTGATCCTCAGCTGGGGAACCTAGGAGTTACCACTGTATCAGCTTCCACTACAGTAAGATATCCACCCAGGAGTTCCTAGGCTTTTCTGACCAGTCCGGGCCGAAGGAGGTTGCTCTCAGACACTCTTGGTGAGCTCTGCCAGATGAGGCTGCAGAGGTGACTCCAGCTGCATCCTCCCTAGGGCCTTTACTTTGTGCTCCAGAGAGCACCTCCAGGGCCCATTCCGGATGACCAGATTCTAGGCTGCCATGTGGACAGAGACAGGATATACAGATGGGGAAGCTGAGACCTAGGCCATGTGGAGTCTGGGACGGCATAGGTGATAGCCCAGCAAGGTATATGTCCCCTTTCCATCTCCTTTCTCAGAGGACCGCACTGACACCAGGCCTGGAGTTAAGGCCACAGCCTCATGATGACACACATGGAATACAAATATGGCGGGACCAGTCTCTGCTGAGTGTACCTGAGAGGCCACCGAGCTTCTGACATCTTCCTTTGTGACCTTAATTATTTTTTTTAAAGATTTATTTATTTATTATATGTAAGTACACTGTAGCTGTCTTCAGACAC
>NC_034601.1:14104123-14105451 GCF_900095145.1 Mus pahari
GGTTGTGAGCCACCATGTGGTTGCTGGGATTTGAACTCTGCACCTTTGGAAGAGCAGTCGGGTGCTCTTACCCACTGAGCCATCTCACCAGCCCGTGACCTTAATTTTTAATAAATAAGTCAGTATCTGCTTGTTTATAGAAAATGTAGAAAAGAAACCATGTTTGTTTCTCCACAACTAGGACCACTAAGCACTGTTCTTCACCTTGTCAGTTCCCACTGACTAGCACCACAGTCCTCCTTGTGAGTCCTCCTCCTGAGTCCCATGACCTAGCACCACAGACCTCCTTGTGAGTTTTCACATATTGTTGTGTTGCTGTGTTGAGGATGGGACCCATGTGTGCTGCAGATTGTGGTCTACTCCCCCATATCCTTTCATTGGTTGGCGTCTCCTGTTACCCACCTTGCCCACCTCCCGAGAGCTCAGCTTCTCCCCTTGCAGCCCTGTACCTTCCTCAGATGCTTAGAAACTCTCCCTTTTTCCTGTGGTGCAAACTGTTTGCAGATCTCTGCCAGATCTGGGCTACTATAGAAAATGCCTCATGCACCCAGAGCCACTTTTCTGTATTAGAATAACTTGGACTTGACCTTGAGCTCCTAGCAGAACAGAATGTGTGCGCTGGGTACAGACTTTAGTGAGGCCTGGAAGACCAGCCTGTGGGAGGGCCCTGTGGCCCTGTACCTCACCTGTCCGGTTCTGTTCTCTCAGAGCCCCCCATCCCACACTTATGCTGTGATTTTGCAGAACCAGCCTTGCTCTGGCTCTGGGAAGTGTCTCCTTTATTCCCTGCGGCTGGTGGGAGCTGCTGTCAGACCTGGGAAGCTCCTGCCCTGGGCCTGGCTCACCACTGCTTTAGCAAGCATTTGACTCTAGTACCTTACCCCACCACAAGACTCCCTGTTACCTTCATAATAAAAGCTCCCCACCACACACCAGTTCTCTACAACAGCTTCTCTCAGTTCCACCCTTCTCAGCTCTGCAGCCCACCAGGGCAACACAGCCCTGGCCCTCCTACATACCTTCAGCGTGTAGGTCTCTGATCCATCTGCGGTCAGTCCTAAGGCAGTCTGCCTGCCCCACCCCCACCATTCCTTGGGCACAGCCAGACTAGGGAGCTGTGCCACCTGGGCTCCGTTCTCCAGCTTGGTGTCCTCTCTTCCCCATGTGACAGACATACCTAAGCTCTGCTCTGGTTTATAATCCAGCAAGGACAGTGGGGTCTTGTCTCCCCCAGTTTAATCTTTCTTTCTAGATGACGTGACAAGGGAAGGGAAGGAAGGTTTAGGATTTTTTTTTTTTTTTTTTTTTTTTTTTTTTTTATTTTAGTT
>NC_034601.1:14105462-14106602 GCF_900095145.1 Mus pahari
TCCTGGAACTCACTTTGTAGACCAGGCTGGCCTCGAACTCAGAAATCCACCTGCCTCTGCCTCCTGAGTGCTGGGATTAAAGGCGTGCGCCACCATGCCCATCTTGGTTTAGGATTTTTTTGAATCTCCCTGACCCAAGCATAGGCAGTAGAGGCACAGCAGGCAGCTTCACATAGCTTCACAGGTAGAGTCTCTAAGTCTTTCTTCCTCTCAGAACTATGTTTATTAGGTGTCTTCGCTATGGAGTGTGAGAGAGAGCCAGTGATAGGTGTGTATTTTTAAAACTGTTTTGGAGCAAGGTCTTTCTGCATAGTCCTGGCTGTCTGGAATTTGCTATATAGACCAGGCTGGCCTCAGACTAACAGAGATCTACCTACCTCACCCTCTGAGTATGGGAATTAAAGGCTGCTGGGACGAAAGGCATGCTCCACTAAGTTTGGCTTTAGTCTGTTTGTTTGTTTGTTTGTTTGTTTTATATCTAGACTGCAGTTTACCCTCCCTGCTCTTCTTCCAGCCCCACCCCCACTCCCAACCCCAAGTCCTCCTCAGTTTCTCTTCAGAAAACTCAACGGACATCCACCAGCCATGGCATATCAAGTTGCAGTAAGACTAGGCCTCCTCTTCTATTGAAGCTAGACAAGGCAACCCAGTCGGGGGAGAGTCCCAAAAGCAGGCAACACAGTCAGAGGCAGCTCCTGCACCTGCTGTTAGGAGTCCCACAGAAAGACCAAGCTACGCAACTCTAACACATGTGTGGAGGGTCTAAGACAGGCCCGTGCAGGCTCTCTGGTGGGTGGTTCAATCTGTACACCCCTGTGAGCTTACGTTGGTTGAGTCTGTGGCTTTTCTTGTGGTGTCCTTGACTCCTCTGGCTCCTACAACCCTTCCTCACTCTCTTCCCCATGATTCCCCAAGCTCCACCTAATGTTTGGCTGTGGGTCTCTGCATCAGTTTCCATAAGTTGCTGGATGAAGNCTCTCTGAAGACAATTGGGCTAGATGCCAATCTATGAGTATAGCAGGATATCATTAAGGATTATTATGGGCTGGTGAGATGGCTCAGTGGGTAAGAGCACCCGACTGCTCTTCCGAAGGTCCAGAGTTCAAATCCCAGCAACCACATGGTGGCTCATAACCATCC
>NC_034601.1:14107572-14110284 GCF_900095145.1 Mus pahari
GTCTACAGAGTGAGTTCCAGGACAGCCAGGGCTACACAGAGAAACCCTGTCTCAAAAAACAAAACAAAACAAAATTATTGCCGTATGTCCTTTGGGCGTAGCTGTCCTTAAGAGTGTAAATTGTAATATATTGTGTTGTTTATTTCTATCTCTCTAATGATTGGGAGTGGTTAGTATTTTTTATATGTTTGTTGAGTATTTGTGTATCTTCTTTGAAGATGTATTTATACATTTATATATCCAACTCTTGCTAATTTTTAAAAATTAGATTGTTTGTTTTGAATTTTTTCTTCATGAAATTTAGTTATTTTTACATTATGTATTGTGGGGAGGTGGGCTATGCACAAACAGCCTGGTCCCCAGTTGAGCAAAGGTCTGGAACCCCAGTGACCCCGTGGGTGGTGATTTCCACCTGCAGGAGACAGCAGGTGTTTGGCCACGCCTCCTAGGTCTCTAGCTCCTGTCATGTACTTTCAGCCTCCCACAGCACCCCCCACCCAGAGGTATGTGGCCATCAGTCACATAAGAGCAGCACTAAGCCTTCACTCCACTAAGCCCTGCAAATAAGGTTTCCCCAAAGCTCTCAGACCAAACCAATGAGAAGTATCTGTTGTCAGACCCTTACCCATCCCAAAACTGTGTATAAGAATCCTATCCAGGTTCAAAGCCAGCCTGGTCTACAAAGTGAGTTCCAGGACAGCCAGGACTACACAGAGAAACCCTGTCTTGAAAAACCAAAAAAAAAAAAAAAAAAAAAAGAATCCTATCCAGAAGGATTAGGGGTGCGAGAACTACTCCTTTGTCCGAGCCTTTTGTCCTAAGAGCTGTAACACTTAGGAAGAGATCTGCTCTCCCAAAGCACTGCCCGAGGCCCTGCCTCACTCCTCACTGGCTAGTTGGCTTCTCGTGGGCCCAGCCCGACCTGACTCAGTGCAGGGCAGCACGGAATTACAGAGCAGCCCGGAAGGCACAGCAGAGACAGGAGGTGGAGCTGACCGACCGACCGACCGACCGACTGACGGATTGACCAACCGACGGACCGACCGACCGCTGCAGCAGAAGTGGGGAAGCAACTTCCCCTCCCTGCCCATACTCATTTCTCTTCTAAACCCTCACACCAGGCCTGGCCAGAGATCTCTGTGGAAGGCCTCTGGTACTCAGGCCCACAATGTATTATCCAAATATCATATATGTGATTTGGCCCTGTCTTTTGGCCAACAGATTTTTCCCATTGTTTCTTGAGGTTTTTGTTTTAAAAAGATTTTACTTTAATTTTTTTTAAATATTGATTTTTATTTTGTGTATATGAATGTTTTGACTGCATGTGTACTGGTTCACCTCGTATGTGACAGGTGCCTACAGAGACCAACAGTGTGTAGTATCTCCTGAAACGAGAGAGTTACAGAAAGATGTAAGCTGCCCATGTGGGTGCTGGGAACCGAACACAGCTCCTCTGGAAGAGCAACCCGCCCTCTTTCCCACTGAGCTATCTCTTTAGTACCATATTCTTATTTATTTTATTATTATTACTTGCTTGTTTGTTTTGTTTTCTGACACAGGGTCTCATTTTGTAGCCCTGGCTGGCCTAGAACTCACTTATAGACTCATCGGGCTTTGAACTCTCAGAGATCTACTTGCCTCAGCTTGCTGAGTACTAGCATTCAATAACAGTGCTCCACCATGTCCCGCTAAGACTACCTAGCCATCTTTCTCTCCCCAGTTAGTTTGTTTGTTTCTTAAAGATATTTATTTATTTTTAATTTAATGTATATGAGTACCCTGTAGCTATCTTCAGACACACCAGAAGAGGGCATTGGATCCCATTATAGATGGTTGTGAGTCACCATGTGGTTGCTGGGAATTGAACTCAGGACCTCTGGAAGAACAGTCAGAGCCATCTCTCCAGTCCCCAGCCCCCAGTTTCTTGGTTGGCCTTTTTTTTTTTTTTTTTTTTTTTTGAGTTAGGGTTTGTGTAGCCTGGATTGGCCTTGCATTTGAAGTGTGACTGAGGCTGGCCTTGAACTCCTGATGATTGATTCTCCTTTCATAGCCTCACAAATGCTGAAGTTACAGGCAGTATGTCCCCATGCCTGGCTTACACAGATGGCTTTAATTGTCTGTTTGTTTGGTTGATTGGTTTGTTGCTAGAAGCCAGGCCCTTACTTATGCAAAACAAATGTTCTACCCTTGTTGTTACCTGCCGCCCAGTGTTTTTAACTTTGAACTCATCTATTTTATTATTTTGTTGCCAGTAGCTTTGGCATCTGATCTAGAAATGCCAAGTCCAGTGTCATGACATTTTTCTTCTAGGTTTTACAGTATCAAGTGTTTCTCTTATTTAGGTTTCTGGTCCATTTGGAGGTACTAAGATACTCAGTCTAAGATAAGGATCCAATTTCATTCCATATGATGTCTGGTTTCTCCAGACATATCGTAGTTGAGAAGACTGTCTCCTCACTGAGTGGAATTATTACCCTGTTGAGAGTTATTTGACTGCACATGCAAGAGCTGCTTCCCAAGCCGTGTGCATCTTGCTTTAGTGAACAGTGTGTGTGTGTGTGTGTGTGTGTGTGTGTGATGTTTGTATTCAGGAGAGCTGTCTCCTGAGCTCTGCATCCTGTGGCGTTGAATGGTGGAGTGTATCAGTGTTTATTCTGTGACCCAATAGTTTTGATTTTATCGATTTGTAAAAATGTTTTTGGTTTGTTCATT
>NC_034601.1:14110699-14114899 GCF_900095145.1 Mus pahari
ACAGCTGGATCTCATGGGGGCATTTCCCCATCTAAAGCTCCTTTCTCTGTGATAACTCCAGCTGTGTCAAGTTGACACAAAACTATCCAGTACATACATGTCATAGAGACTTTGATCTGAAATACAGGAACTACTTCGCTCTGGTGTCATGATAAACAGTAATGAAGTCAGTTTTTTAAAATATTTATTTATTTACTTATTTATTTAATGTATAAGTGTTCTATCTGTGTGTACACACCTCATGCCAGAATAGGGCATCAGATCACACTATAGATGGTTATGAGCCACCATGTGCTTGCTGGGGATTGAACTCAGGACCTCTGGATAAGCAGAGAGTGCTCTTGACCCCAAGCCATCTCTCCAGCCCAGTAATGAAGGCTTTTAGGGCTAGCAAGATGGCTAAGTGGGTAAAGACTCCTGCCACCAAGCCTGATGACCCGAGATCACCCCCTCCAGGCCTACATGGTGGAAAAGAAGAATCAACTCCCCCAAGTTGTTCTCTGACTGCCACAGATGTGCCATTTGTATTTGTATCTTCAGTGTATGAATCCTGTGTTTATTGCTGCTGCTCCTGCTGACTTTTAGATGGGGTCTCATAACCCTGAGCTCCTGATCTTCCCGCCTCTTTTTTTTTTTTTTTTTTTTTTTTTTTTTTTTGGTTTTTCGAGACAGGGTTTCTCTGTGTAGCTCTGGCTGTCCTGGAACTCACTTTGTAGAACAGGCTGGCCTCGAACTCAGAAATCCGCCTGCCTCTGCCTCCCAAGTTCTGGGATTAAAGGCGTGCGCCACCACGCCCGGCTTTCCTGCCTCTTCTTGGAGGATTAGAATTACAAGCATGCTTCACCATGCTGGTTTACATGGTGTTCAACTGAATCCAGGGCTATTTGCCTGCTGGGCAGACATTCTGTTGATCTACGTCCCTGGCGTCACTAGGAGGGTTTTATTATTAATTTTTTTAGTGCTATTTCAAATGGCAAATTTTGTGAGCATTGTGCTAGGGATCAAATGTAGGCTTTTGTACATGCTAGACAAAACCTCTACTGTTAAATTAGGTTCCCAGCCCTTAAGTTTTTTGTTTCTGTTTTTGTTCTTTTGAAATAAGGTTTCACCTTCTTACTCAGTATGGAGCCAGGCTGGCTTTGAGCTTAGGATATATTTGTCATAACCTCCCTTGGGATTACAGAATGTGCTACCACCTGATTGTAAGTGGAATGGATTTTTATGTTTTCTGTTTGTATTGTTATTTGTGTATAATTACAAAGCTGCTTTCTCTTTGTTGACTCACATCTTATGACTTTGCTGATTTTGTTTTTACTGCTGATGTGTCCCCATGTGTAATCTTTAGGGCCTTTATTCCCAGTTTCTTGTTTTGCTTTGTTTTAGGGTCTCACGGTGTAGCTCTTGATGTCTGGAAACTCACTCTGTAAACCAGGCTGTCCTGGAACTTGCCTAGATCTGCCTCCTGAGTGCCGGGATTAAAGGTGTGCATGACTGTGCCAGGCTTTATTCTCATTTCTTGTCTTATTGCTTTGTCCAGGATCTCTACTTCTGTGTTAAATTTCCATTTTTGCTTTGTTTTGCTAAATAGCACTGACTGGCTTCTCATTAAGTAGCCCAGGCTAGTCTCAGATTTCTGCAATCTCCCTGCCTCTGCTTTCCACATACTGAGATCACAGACATATGCTGTTGAATCTTAAGGGAAAAGCTTTCTTTTTTTGTTTTGTTTTGTTTTGTTTTGTTTTGTTTTGTTTTTCCAGACAGGGTTTCTCTGTATAGCCCTGGCTGTCCTGGAACTCACTCTGTAGACCAGACTGGCCTTGAACTCAAAAATCTGCCTGCCTCTGCCTCCCAAGTGCTGGGATTAAGTGCCACCACATCTGGCTGGTGAAAAGCTTTCTTCTTATTCTCCCTTAAGTATGTTTACTAAGCTGGTCGTGGTGTGTATACCTTTGATCCCAGGAGGCAGAAGCAGCAGAATCTCTGGGAGATCGAGGCCAGCCAGGTCTACAAATCAAGTTCCAGGACAGCCAGGGATACATAGACAAACCTGTCTCAAAAACCAAACAACAACAACAACAACAACAACAACAAGTATGTTTACTGTGTGCCTTCCATATATAGCTTTCATCATGTTAAAGTTTACTCTTTTGTCTCATTTGAATGTTTTGTTTTATCACAAAAGAATGCTAAGAGTTATCAAGTTTTCTGTATTTTTTTTTGTGTGTGTGTGTGGGGCGGGTAGTTCGAGACAGGGTTTCTCTGTATAGTCCTGGCTGACCTGGAACTCGCTCTGTAGACCAGGCTGGCCTCGAACTCAGAAATCTGCCTGCCTTCGCCTCCCAAGTGCTGAGATTAAAGGTGTGTGTCACCACCGCCCGGCCTGTATTTTTTTTTTTTTTAAGAATTTTTATTTTATGTGTAGGCGTATACTGTAACTGTCTTCAGACAAACTAGAAGAATCAGATTCCATTACAGATGGTTGTGAGCCACCATGTGGTTGCTAGGAACTGAGCTCAGGACCTCTGGAAGAGCAGTTAGTGCTCTTAACTGCTAAACCATTTCTCCAGCCTCTTCTGTATTCATTTACGTGGCTTTTGTTCCCCTTCATTTCCCTTGATTAATGTATTAATGTGGTACATTGATGATTGTTATTTTAGTGTGACAGATTGAACATAGTGACTCTTATATATTGAACCATCGTTGACTTCCAGGTGCCACATGGTTAGTAGTTATCATCCTCCTTATGCGTTGCTGAATTAAAGCCCTTTGCTTCAGGACTAACTGGCTGTATAGATCTATAGTTTTCTTCTCTCCTAGTGTCTTTGTCTACATTTGCTGTCATGATGGCAGCACATCACGAGTCTGGCAATACACTCTAATTTTCTGGGAAGAGCTGGAACAAGATTAATGTTAGTTTCTGAGTGTTTAAATATTAAGTGGAGTTAACCAGTAAAACTATTTGGCTCTGGAGTTTTCCCTGTTAGGTCTTTGATCACTGATTGGCTCCTTTTTGATTATACAGGTCTACAGTATTTTCCCTCTTATCCCCAGTCTTCGCAACAGTGGTTGACCCTGGTTCAGAAATGTTAAATGGAAAATTCTAGAAAAAAATTCATCTCATGTCATAGCCATTATGTGACTGATCACCAGGAAAGTTAATACAGTACAAGATTCCAAGAGACAAATGGACCACCGTCACACGATTTTCGTCTTATGGTGTTCTGGTTGCTGTGTTTCTTATCAGTGACTGTCACGCTCTCGTCGCATGTACTTTATAAGCTTAGTGTATGTCTTGCTGCTTCTTGCAGGAATTTCAGAGCTATCTTTGAATGGTAGGCAATATAGAAGCTGCTGGGAGCTTCTGACGGAATGCACTGCTAACCAGCTTCCACTGGGGAGTGAAGTGAGACCCCAGGGTCAGAGGAAGTGGGGACCCTGCTCAGGCAATGCCTTACCACCGCCCCTCCCCCACACTCTAGTGCAGGTAACTGAAACAGCAGTGAAGCAAAGGGCTCACAATACTGTTCTATCACACAGCACCCAGCACAAGCAAAGACCAGCTAAGGCAAGAGAACACCGGGGACCCAGCTAACTGCTCACTTAGAGTAAATCAGCTAGGAACTCACTACAGACGTCCTCTGGCTCGGCGGGTAAAGACACTTGCCACCAAGCCTAATGACAGGAGTCTGGCTCTTTGGGATCCGTGGGGTGGAGAGAAACGACTCTTAAAAGTTGTCCTCTGACCTGTCCACTTACGTTTAAATGTTGTTAAAAAAAGGTTTTTTGAATCCTTAGCAAAAAGGAGACAGGAATGGGATCCCCATTAACTGCACCACAGTAGTTGTGGGTGATTTCTAGACCCTAATCCGTCCAGTAGAGTCACCCTGACAAAAATGGAACGTTGAAGTTCAAATACATTACAGGTCAGATGGACAGATGGACATCTGTGGACCATTACATCCAAACACTGCAGAATATCCATTCTTTTCAGTAGCCCATGGAATTTTCTCTAAAATATATATCATATTAGGATACAAAGCAGTTCTCAGCAAATACAGGAAAATTGAAATAACTTCTTTTTTTTTAATTTATTTATTTTATTTACATGAGTACACTGTGGCTGTCTTCAGACACACATCAAAAGAGAGCATCAGATCCCATTACAGATAGTTGTGAGCCACCATGTGGTTGCTGGGAATT
>NC_034601.1:14115104-14182845 GCF_900095145.1 Mus pahari
GTGTCTGAAGACAGCTACAGTGTACTTACATATAATAAAGAAATAAATCTTTAAAAAAATTGCTATCTGACTAAAGAAAAATAAAGATAGAAATAAACAAGAGAAAATACAGAAAAGTCACAAACTCATGGAGATTGAATAACACAGAACTGAACAATGAGTGGATCACTGAAGAAATCAAGAAGGAAATCTAAAATTCTTAGACTTGCTGAGTGGTGGTGCCACATTCTTTTAATCCCAGCACTCTGGAGACAGAGGCAAGCAAATCTCTGAGTTCAAGGCCAGCCTAGTCTACAGAGTGAGTTCCAGGCCAGCCAGGGCTACACAGAGAAACCCTGTCTCAAAACAAAAGAAAACAAAAGAGCTGGGCCTGGTGGGGTGATCCCAGCTTCAATTGCACTTGGGAAGCAGAGGCAGTCAGATCTCTGAGTTTGGGACCAGCCCCTTATACATAGTGAGTTTCAAGGCAGCCAAAGCTACTTGGAGAGACTCTGCCTCAAATAAACAATGAAGATTCTTCATGTAAGATACATAGTAGCTCCACTAGAAAACCCTTAGAGTGTCAAACACTGAGCAAAGAGGCAGGATACGAAATTAATATAAAAAGGCAGTAGCGTGATTATACTAGGGGGGATCACACGGAAGAGGGGAAATCAAGAAACAGTCCCATTTAAAATAGTCTCAAAAAACCAAAAACCTTTACAAGAAACCTACCCAAGAATTGAAAGACGTACACAACAAAAGCTTTGAAACCTGGAAGAAAGTGCAGAGGAAGACATCAGAAGATGGAGAGAGGGCTGATGAGATGGCTCAGCAGGTAAAGACACTTGCTGCCAAACCCAGTGACCTGAGTTCACCCCCAGGATCCACATGGGAGGACAGAACTGATTCCTGCATGTCGTTTTCACACACACATGAGTGAGTGGGGAAAAATGTGGAGACTTTTCATGGTCATAGTTTGGGAGAATTAACACTGTGAAAATGGCTGTCCTGTCAAAAGTAAGCTGCAACTTCAGCGCTCTCATTAAACTCCTCCATGCCATCTCACAGACAGAGCAGTCTTATAATAAAATTCATATATGAAAAATTTATATGAATAAAAATTCGTATAAAAGCACAAAAACTCCTGGATAGAAAAAGCAATCCTGAACAAAAAGAATTTTGCTGGAGTACCAGCGCAGAAACAGACATGAAAACTGGTGAAGCATAATAGAGGATCCAGTCACATGATTTCTTAACCAAAAAAAACCCAAAAAATCCACATTGAAGAAACAGTATTCTTTTCAACAAATGGCAGCTAGGAAAACTGTCCAGTCGTAGAAGGATGGAATTAGAACTGTCTGTCTGTCTGTCTGTCTGTCTGTCTCTCTCTCTGCACTCCATACGGCATATACCATGTATGTGTATATCTGTGCACCATGTCTGTGCCTGGTGCTTGTGGAGGCCAGAAGAGGATATTGGATTCCCTAGGACTGGAGTTGTGAGCCACCGTGGGTGCCAGGACTCAAACCAAGATCCTCTGGAAGAGTAGCTGCACTTTGGGTGAGCACCTGAGCCTGCTTCTGTGAGCAGAGATCTTAACTTAAGATCTGAAACCCAGGGAAGCATGGACGCACTGAGGGCGTGGCCATAGGTGGGTGTGGCCAGAGGCTGGTTTGGACGTGGGCGGGCCTTGCTGAGCTCTCCCCATGTATGGCCAACAGTCAACACATGCTGACTCTGAAGTTAAAGTGACTTTCTGTACAGCAAATGATACAATGATCCATTGAAGGGACAGCTCTATAGGTGACAGTTACAACCCATAATCTAAAAAGAATTCCCAAAAATCAAACAAAACCGTGATAACTCTTCTTAGTGGTCAACTTGGCTACATCTGGAACTAACTGAAACCCAAGTGGCTGAGTACACCCCTGAGAGATTTTTCTCAATGAAATCATTTGAGGTGGGAAGATCCACTTTTTATCTGGGCCACACCAGCTGGCAGCTTGTATAAAGGACATGGAAAAAGGGAAGTCTTGCTCTCTGCCTGCTTGCCCTCTCTCAAGTCTCTGGCAAGTCCACTCCTTCACTAACATGAGAGCCTGATTCTTTGGGATTCTAGAATATACTGAAGACCAGTAACGATTTCCAGCCTCATGGACTGAACAACTACTGGATTCTTGGACTTTCCTATAGGAACATTCATAATAGTGGGCCACAATTTGTAAGCCACCTTAATAAATCCCATACATAACTTTTCTATCAATTCTTTTTCTCTAGAGAACCCTGACTAATAAAGTATCAAATAAAAACTATTCTGAACAATATCCATTAAAAATAGCTTGAACAGAGGTCTCAAAAGAACATAAATGGAGCCAGGCGTGGTGGCGCACGCCTTTTATCCCAGCAATTGGGAGGCAGAGGAAGGTGGATTTCTGAGTTCGAGGCCAGCCTGGTCTACAGAGTGAGTTCCAGGACAGCCAGGGCTACACAGAGAAACCCTGTCTCAAAAAAAACCAAGAAAGAAAAAGAAAAAAAGAAAGAAAGAAAGAGCATAAATGGACAATATTTTTCAATATTAGGGAAATGCTGATTTCAACTATTTGGTATCATCAAGAAAACAATGAGAAGTACGAGGATGTGTGGCAAGGGAACACATCCCTTGCACAGTCAGTGTGAGGGTGAACCAGTGCAGACTTTCCTGTATATATCAGCTCTACTTATTGCTGGACACTTACCCAAGACTGTCCACCACAAAGGTATTTGCTCATCCGTGTTTATTGCTGCTCTCTTCATAACATCAAGGAAATAGAATCAGAATGGATAATAAAAATGTAGTAGGTACACACAAGGAATTTTACTCAGATGAGGAAAAGAAACTGAAATTTGCAGGAAAAATGGATAGAACTGAAAATACTATATTAAATGAGGTCTTCTAGACTCAAAAATGACTATAGCATGAAAATTTACAATCAAGGTACTCTGAATTTTGGAAATGTAGGAACAGTTCAGCATATGCAAATCAATAAATACAGTATGTCACATAAGCTGGAGTGTTTGTAGAATTCAGGAAACTAGAAGTGGGCCCATGACACAGGAATAAAGGCAGTCAGGGGTGATACGAAAATGGAGGAGGAGCGGGGCGTGGTGGCGCATGCCTTTAATCCCAGCACTCGGGAGGCAGAGGCAGGAGGATTTCTGAGTTCGAGGCCAGCCTGGTCTACATAGTGAGTTCCAGGACAACCAGAGCTATACAGAGAAACCCTGTCTCAAAAAAAAAAAAAAAAAAAAAAAAAGAAAGAAAATGGAGGAGGGACTCAGGCACAGGAGGGAGGGGCAGCCAAAACTAAAAATGTATGGAACAGCCATGAGGGAATGTGGTTCTCGATAAGCTAATGGAAAAAGAAAATGTGTGAGTGGAGGTACCTTTGTGGGTGAGGAAAGTTGCTGTCAGAAGCCATAGGCTGTCAAATGTAAATCTCAGAGGCAGAACTGAGCTACCTCCTTATAAATTGTTGGCCAAGGAAGCCCCTGAGGCAGTTGCCACAACTAGACCTTAGACACCATTGCTGAAAACATCACCCACTCTGACTACAGGACACAGAGAAGTGGAGATGGGGGATTGGAACTTAGACAAAAGCTAACTCCATAGTGGCCAGCCCTCATAGAGCCAGAAGCCTCTGTGCAGGCTATTTTGGGGATTTTTGTCATCAACAGTCTTAGCTGTTGTGATGGCTCATCTTGGTCATTAAGTTGACCTCATCTCTAAATTCCAAACTCTGCATCTCCATATCTGATGTCAAAGTGCTCTTCAGATCTCCAACTTCTTTCATTTTTGTTGACTGCAACAGACTACTTTTTCCTGGGCTGATTCCACCCCCCCACCTCCCACCCCCCCACCCCCCCACCCCCGTTAACAGCTTTCTTCAGCAGGTATCCCACTGCTCTGGCATCTCTAACATCTTGGAGTCTCTAAGGCAACTTCAAAGTTATAGCTTATTGTTCCAATGTCTGGGATTCACACATGATCTTCTGGGTTCCTCCAAAGGGCTGGGGTTACTCACTTCTCCAGCTCTGCTCTCTGTAGCAACCTAGGCTCAGGTTGACTCCACTCCACTGCCACTGCTGTTCTTGGTGACCATCCTATGGTACTGGCATCTCCAATACACTGGGGTCTTCCATTGCAACTAGGCTTCATCAGTAGTCTCTCATAGGCTCACTTCCTGGTGCCAACCTCAACTTCTTTGATGACCCCTTCAGTCCTGGACCATCAACTGCAACTGAGGCTGCACCTTCACCGGTGGTCTCTCAAAATGCTGAGCCTCAGCTGTTCTCCATGACCTCTTCATGCCTTCAAAACCAGAACCATCTGGGTGACTCTTACATATTACCAAATCCAGCTGCAGCACAAGGTACAATCTCGATTATCTCTGGAACACAACTTCTTTGTGCTTTCAGTGATGCTGCGCTCTCTCTCTCTCTCTCTCTCTCTCTCTCTCTCTCTCTCTCTCTCTCTTGTTTTTCGAGACAGGGTTTCTCTGTACAACTCTGGCTATCCTGGAACTCACTCTGTAGTCCAGCCTTGAACTCAGAAGTCCACCTGCCTCTGCCTCCCAAGTGCTGGGATTAAAGGGGTGCACCACCACTGCCGGGGTGATAGTTCTACTTCTTGATTCAAAGGCAGCAGCAGGAGACTGCTGTGTTCCACCCTAGGCAGAACTTGAACATAAATATTACCTCGAAGCCCTGCCTCCACAGTGACACCCCCTTCAAGGCCAGACTTCCCAGTAGAGTCCCTCCCTAGGCCAAGCATGTTCAAACCACCATAGAAGGTTTTGCTTTTTGCCTGCTTGCCTTCACTCTTGCTGGCAAGATTTTTACCCTGTTGCTGAAGCATTACTTTGCTGGTATTAGAACATAATTCTTCAAGATTCTGAGGCTGGTAAGATACCAGCATCTCTCAAGAAACCCTCCAGGACTCCAACACTCAATTGAGACATCTAACACATCCAGTCTTGTGGACTGAACAATTACTGGATTCTTGGCCTTCTAAAACATAGTGTTGTTGAACGACTTTGACCACAGCTTGTAATAAACGCCATATATTATTTTAATTCTATCAGTTCTGTTTGTTTAGAGAATTCTGACTAATAGAGCCATGGACCCTGCATGCAGTCATACTGATTGCCAGACAGGGCGTGCCCCTGGTGCAGTAGAGGCATCTATTATGAAGGTAGCCTGCCACTTTCTCATTGGAGTTGAGGTCTCTTCATGCCTGGCACTGTAGACATGGGCAAAAGTCCATGGCTTGGTAGTCCATAGACCCTAGCGTGCACGCTACAGCTGTTGTTTTGGTAAGTGTACATAATTTGCCCATCAGATTCCTTCTAAGTCTCTGTATTATGCCCATAGATTAATGCCACTGTCAGCTTTGGTCAAAGAAACTTATTTTTGCAGTAGACAGTGATAACTGCCAAGACTCACAAGTGATCAGCCATAAGTGGGACATTTACACCATTCCTTCAGGACTTCGAGAACACCATAGGAGAAGATTCGGGTGGGGGGAATGTAATAACTGGACGAGAGGCAGGAATGGTGAGGAACACTCAGTCCTGGCAGGACAAGGCCATTGGTTCCTGAAGCCTGATCAGCTGTTGTTATCCATGAGATCTGCACAAGATTAGCCCTGCCATCTTCCCCTCACAGAGGGGGCCGGCCTCAGGATTTATGAAACAAGAAAGAAGTGGAAGGGGACTAACTGGGAATGGGAGTCAGGAAGTTGGAAAAAGATGAGAGAGTAGTAGGGTAACTATGACCAGAACATACAATGCACATGCATGAAAATGTCCTTGACACTGCTTATACATGTTTATAATAAAACAGGGTTTAAAATAAAAGACAAGGGCTGGTGAGATGTCTCAGTGGGTAAGAGCACCCGACTGTTCTTCCGAAGGTCTGGAGTTCAAATCCCAGCAACCACATGGTGGCTTACAACCATCCATAATAAGATCTGATGCCCTCTTCTGGAGTGTCTGGAGACAACTACAGTGTACTTACATATAATAAATAAGTAAGTCTTTAAAAAAAAAAGACAAAAACATAGTTTCCTTGAATATAGGTGATTTTTTTTTTTTTACTGTTAAAGCAGGATAAATGTGTATTTTAAGTTCTCTCAATTGTCGATTTTCAGAATAAATTGATGTGTTAGAAATATACAGTAGTAGCTGGGTGTGGTGTGCACAACTTTAATCTCAGCACTTGGGATGCAGAGGCAGGTGGATTTCTGAGTTCAAGGCCAGCCTGGTCTACAGAGAGAGTTCCAGGATAGCCAGAGCTGTACAGAGAAACCCTGTCTCGAAAAACCACACACATGCACGCATGTATGTATGTATGTTTGGGAGGGGTTCCAGACAGGGTTTTTTTGAGTATCTGTGGCTGTCCTGTAGGCCTCTGCCTCCCAAGTGCTGGGATTAAAGGCTGTACCCCCACACAGCTGTGTTTTATATTTTTAATATTAGTCTTAAGTTGATGGCTTTTTATTAACTCACAATGACCTACTGAATTATTGTCATTATTTTTTAACTACTCAGTCTTTTTGTTTTGTTTTGTTTTTGGAGACAGGGTTTCTCTGTATAGCCCTGGCTATCCTGGAACTCACTCTGTAGACCAGGCTGGCCTCGAACTCAGAAATCTGCCTGCCTCTGCCTCCCAAGTGCTGGGATTAAAGGCGTGTGCCACCACTGCTCGGCTAACTGCTTCTTTAGAGTGCAGGGCTCTGGGTGATTTCTCTTTACTCTGAGGAACAATGTAACAGGGACTGAAGCAGTCATGAGGCTGGAAATAAAGCATCCCCTGCTGCTTCCTGAGGGATCTCAGAGCTGGCTTAATGTTTCTGAAGACCGCCAGGCCCCTGGCCCGAACCAGTTACTCAGGTACCCAAGACAGGAGAATCACTTGATACCAGTCGTTTAAGACCAGCTTGTGCAAAATAGTAAGCCCCTAACTCTTAAACAAGTGAAAACAAAAGCATTTCTTAAGTGAGAAAGGAATAGCATTGTGCTTTTAAAAAGCTGTTAGCTCTTCCTTTCCACAAGCATCCAAGAGGAAAAAGGCAGGCAGTTAACATTTGTGGATGAGCAGTGTCCACACTCACCAAGCCCAGCAGGTCGGGGCCAGGTCGACTGTTTCCTGTACCATGCAGGAGACATAGCACACCTAGGAGACCAGAAGACGTGACCTTGATGAGACTTGTAAAATGCCACGAGACATGTCCACGCTTGCAGTGGCTTCTGCTGTAGTTTGAATGTGGCTTGTTTCCTCCAGACCTCTGGCTGAAATTTAATTTCACTTTATAAGATAATAAGAATGGTCCGGAAGGAGGCTTTAGGAAGTGATTAGGGCTCTGCCCTCCTGAATAGATTAACCTTTTTTTTTTTTTTTTTTTTTAATGTGTTAATGGTTATCCAAGAGTGGATCTGTTGTACAGGCCAGTGGCCTAGGTCTCCTGTGCTCTGTTTCTCCAGCATGTGACACCCTGGATCACCTTGCAACCCTGCCAGCAGGGCCACACTTGAATACAGCCTCATGACCTTAGACTAAAATCATAAACCAAAATCAACCTCTTTTCCTCTCTAACCTCCTCGGGTGTGGCGCTGTTACTAAGAGTAGAAACAGGTGCAGACAGCCCCTTTCTGGACAGAAAGCTCACCCAACCCAGCTTCTGACCATAATCCTGACAAGCCCCCATGAGGCTTGCCTCCAGCAGTTTCTAGTCTTGTCTCTATGGTTGAAACTTCTGTTCTGCTCTGGGAGTTTCTCTCTGCCATTTTGCTGGCTTCTGACCCTTTGGTCATCTTGTCATTTTCTGCCTGTTTGCAGCTTGAGTTTGCTTTCTACCCCACCAGGCATGAGTTTCTGCCACTGCTATCTGTTCTCCTCTGCAATCAACTGCCTTTACTGTGGTTTTGTAAAAGACATTTATGATGTTTCCTTTTCTTTGTGGCCTGTTCCCAATTCATTGAACATCATCTTTAACCTTTGGCAGGGGTTGGGGGAGGGGAAGTCATAGCTATAGTTCTTCCCCTCTGTGCAGATAAATGCAGTCATGTGACTCAGCTGGGAGCAGCTTTCCCAGGCCTCTCACAGCAGAGAATCCCCAGACCTGGCTAGGGGTGTAGTTCAGTGGCAAAGTCCCTGCACACACAGTCCTTGGGTTCAGGCATCAGGACTGCAGGCTTTGCACGTCTGTAATTCCAGCACTGTCAGGCCATACAGGAGTTCAGGGTCAACCGTGGCTTCATCTTTTTTTTTTTTTTTAAAGATTTATTTATTATTATACATACACTGTAGCTGTCTTCAGACACCAGAAGAGAGCATCAGATCTCATTAAGGGTGGTTGTAAGCTACCATGTGGTTGCTGGGATTTGAACTCAGGACCTTTGGAGGAACAGTCAGTGTTCTTACCCACTGAGCCATCTCGCCAGCCCCCATGGCTACATCTTGAGGGGTCCTGTCTCAAATGATGACAGCCTCAGGAGCAGGAAGTGCTGACGATTCAGGGGTCCTTTTGGAAAGAGTAGAGATGGGACACACAGGAGGATGATCTTGTCTCAGATCTCCACACCCTCCAGAAAAGGATTTCCAAATCCCAGAGGCTCTGAGGACTGTGGAACTGAGATTGCATCCTGTTGGCCAGAGTGAACCAGTATTCCCTTACAAGATGTTAGCGCCGCTTGCGTCCCTGAATTGTTTATCGGGAGGGTCGTGCCAGGGACAGTATCTCTCCTGAGTCACCTGGATGCAGACAGGCCACTGTTACCAAGGAGTGGTGACCTGCATCTCCCAGGGCTCAGCTCTGAGTGCTGTGGCCTGTTTGCCCTTCCTGTAGCCATGGTGGCTGACAGTGAGAGAGTACTGCCAGTTTCTTGTCAAAGAGGACCCTGTGGGGTGGTGCTGGGAACTCCTGAGTCATGGCTCCATGGGCTAAGGCCGCCGGTTCCTGTTGCCAGTGTGACTGTCTCACTTAGAACCTCTTGGATTTGGGGGCCCTTGAGCATCCCCCTATCCCAACAGAGTCAGCCCCATCTGTCCCTAGGAAGGCAGGTCTGGGTCCTTTGAGCTAGGCAGGGTGTCTGCATCCTCTTACCTCCTCTGACCTTCCATCCATCCAGAGCCAGGTGGGCACAGACCTACCATAGCCGTGCCATCCGGACACACCAGCTATGGGTTGCCTCCTGCACTCGCCACATGTTTCTCTACAGCACCCTAGTTAGACCATGGCTTATGCACTACACACGGGATGGGCCAGGCCAGGGCATGGCGGGAGGACAGTTGCCCTGCCCGAGGCCTGAGTAGGTGTTTATTGATGAGGAACTGAGTGGGGAGCATCACTACATTTTCCTCAGCTGCTGCCTCTCAGAGGCTGGGACAGTTCTGCAGAGCCTCCGTTGTCCCTGGTGGAGGAGCCCCTGCACGTTCTGTGTGAGCCTCTGCGAGCCGACCAAGGGGATTTGCAGGCCCCTGCTTAGCATCCTCATGTCCACAGTGTCAGCAGATAACTTGAATGCCGACGGGGAAGCGGGCTGGGGAGGGGAACATGGGCCTATGTCGGAGCCACTTGTGGTGCTTGCTGATTCACAGGCCCTGCAGAGTTAGGAATGGTCTCTTGGCTGGTCTTCCTAGGGCTTGTACCCACAAAAGGATTGATTCTCCCACCACCACCTCAAGCCCACGTTACCTCACTAGAACTTCCACTAGAACTCATTGCCCCACTAGGGGCTTAGTTAGCAAAGCTATTGTGGGTCAGACTGAGGTCACTTGGTGAGGGCCTCTGGGCAGAGCGCCCAGCATGCCAGGGCACTGCCAAGTGCCTGCTCAGCAGCAATCAGGGTGGGCATGACCCTCATGACCCTCTGGGAGGGGAGGGTCTCTGTTGTTTGAGCCATCTTGGGCTGAGTTCTGCTGTAGGGTGCCCCGATCCTCTCTTGGCCTCCTAGACTGTGACATTGGAGTAAATGAACAGCGACTATACCAGGGGAGGTCTGCACAGGCTGCCTGTCACCATGTGTGGGACCGGTTCTGTCCTCTAGGTTCTGTAGCCCTAACATTAGAATGAGCCAGTCCACAGTGATGTTGACTTGTGAGCATAGCAGAGCTATTCCTGGCCACATTTTTTTCTAGAGCAAGCAGGGAAGTTGAGATTCTTTATGGCAGGGGGAACTGATGTTATAGAAACTAAAGGGAGCTGGAGCAAAACCAAGATGGCCATCAGTAGGCCCCACAGCGGAAATGGAGAAGCTCTTCTCCATCCAAGAAGCAGCATGGCCCCCACCTGCCTGTCTGCTGAGGACTTCTAGCATCCCTGTTTCCGTTGGGACTTCAGCCCAATACTGTCCTGATGGCCAATTCAGGTGTTTCCTGTCCCATGAGAGTCTCTTGTTTGAAAAGCCTTTCCCACCACCTAGCTAAGTTTCTCCTTTGTTTCAAGTATATAGGAAAGACTAAGACTCTTAAGCTCTGAGAACAGCTACTGCTTGTGCTGGGGTCTCTCTGACCACCCTTAACCAATTCCTCCTGGCCAGGGGTTCTGTGGGTCGGCAGATCTCAGTGCCTAACCACTAGGCTTTCCCACCTCATCTCCTTAGCTTTGTATCCTGGGAGGCTGAACTGGGGGCCACCTTTGTCCCTCAGAGGCTCTCTGACTACAGCAGGGGGGCGCACCTCAAAGGGGCTTTGTGTCACCACAAAGAGGCTCTGTCCCTCTAGAGAAGCCAGAGTGTTGCCATGGTAATAGAGGGGCCTGGCAGAAGGGGTCCCACCATCTGAGGCGGGGGAGGACATTGCAGGCCAACAGCACAGTCTGCAGGGCTGACAGCCAACACAGTGACTGTTGCACCTGCCCAGCTGAGGCCTGTATCTTGCAGGACACTGTCCTTGACAGGGCCCCTATGGGGCCATAAGTATTGCTAGGGATTAAAAGTGGTCCTCCCAAACTCTGAGAACCTCAGTCACCTCTTAAAGGTACTTTGATCATCATCATACCTACCCCAAAATGCAGGGGGCAAGCTTGGCTTTGTGTCTGGGACCTCAGTACCTTGCTTCCTGTCTCTGTAAGATGCCAAGCCACTGCCTGACCCCATGCCGTGAGGTGACCTATGTAGGCTCTGTAATTGGGTAGAGTACACTGAGCATCTTTGAGTACATACGGAGAATATCCTGGAGGGACTTCTGCATCCCATGGAGCGCCCTTAGTAGTTCAGCAACATCTCCAACCAAACAGGGAATGGCTCCATTTTTGGTCCGGGTGCATTAGACACCTGTGAGAGGACACATACTGGGGGAGCTACCTGCTCGTGGCCTTTAGCCCTCAAGGTTGACACCAACCAGCTACTTGAAGTCCTGGGGGACAGCACCTTGCTTCCTTAAGAAACACTTTTGGAGCCTGCAAAGGTGGCGCCGTTGTCTGTAGCTGATGTCTGGGTCAGACATGGACGGGGTATCAGGGACTGCCCCAAATGGGAGACACCTGTCTTCTATGTCTAAGTCCTATGGAGAGATGAGTCTCATGGGACATAGAGGCTTGAAGGGAACCAAGTGGAGAACAGGTGTCTGCCCCCAGAGAAGTCTTGAGTCCAGGCTCTAGCGGTAGCTTCCTGCGGCCCAGGCCTCCTACAAAAGAGGACACAGTTCCTGGAATCCTGACCTGCCCACATGCCCTTCAGCCCCCAAGGGTCACCTTGAGTCATCTGGCTCCTTGGCCACAGCAGCATCCTGTCCTTGAGAGCCCCAGCCTCTCGGGTCGCTGCTACCATAACCCTTCATCTCCCTAGGTCTCTCAAAGGCCTTTGCTCTGGGGCTGACCAGTTTTCCTCGACCCTGGACAGCCCTTGGCCTAAGGCGCCCCACTATTGTGAGGCAAGAACCCACTGAGGGTCCCCCTCACATGTGAGATCCGTTCTCTGAGGCTGTGCTGTTGGGACACCATGGGCATACCCTAGGAGACGGAAGTCCCTGAAGAATGTGTCTCCCCACCCCCACCCCACCCGGAGCCTTTGCCAGAATGGTCTGCCTCTTTTGTGGGAAATCTAATTTCCAGGCTGTATCTGATTCCAGGCTGCCTGAAAACCAGCTGCTTCCCTGGGCAGCCGACACACCCCTCCCCTCCCCTCCCCCTCCCCCTCCCCCTCCCCTCTCCTAAGCAGACTTGGAGTCTTCAGGGCTTGATTGGAAAGATGACTGCCTCTCCCCTTCTCAGCGTTGTTTATACCCATAATAGCTCTGCTTCTCGTATGTGCAAAACTGGAGTTGAGGAACTCCAGCAGCAGCTGTGACCCCCACCCCCCACCCCCCCCAGGATGTGGGTCCTTGTAGTTTTCCTGTGCCTACACCTTTACAAAGTCATTCCTATGCCTCTCGCTTGAGGTCTTCAGACATGTCACCCGTGTACATCATTTTACCCACTTGCAGCTGGTTAGTTTTTGTTCTTTTTATATAAGAGCACCTTAAGACATGGTGGCACACATCTTTAATCCGAGCACTCAGGAGGCAAAGGCAGGTCAATGTCTGTGAATTCTAGGCCAGCCTGATCTACAGGTAGAGTTCCAAGATAACCAGAGCTACACGCAGAGAAAGCCTGCCTTGAAAAAACAAGAAGTATGAGTGCCTCCATGAATTAAGAATATCACTTTACCGTTGAGCGGGACAGTTGCCTTCTGAAGTTCTGTAACTTTGTCCCTACCACCTCGTATTCATATTCGGGATCTCACTGTGTTGCCCAGCCTGGCCTTGACCTCCTAGCAGGGACACCCCCCTCCCCGCCCTGTTATCAACCTGACCTCCTTGAGGGTTGAGTGACCCTTCCATAGGGGTCACATATCCAATATCCTACATATCAGATATTTACATTATGATTCATAACAATAGTCAAATTACAGTTATGAAGTAGCAATGAAAATAACTTTCTGGTTGGGGGTCACCACAACATCAGGAATTGTATTAAAGGGTTGCAGCATGAGGAGGGTTGAGAGCCACTGTCCAAGGCTTAAATGATTCTCCTACCTCAGTTTCTTGGGTAGGTAGGATTGTAGGAATATGCCACTCCATGCGGCTTCCTTCCACAGTCTTTTGGAAATGATCGAGGCACAAAGTAGAGAGGCGCCGGGTGTGCTGGTGGCCTGCACTCTGACCAGCCTCTGTTGTGCCAAAGGCACTGTGCAGACGTGAAGGTCCTGCTGCTGCGTTACCTGAAATGCTTACTGCACGAGTTGTTCGGTGTGTGACTTTTTAAGAATGACCACACTCTGTAGGATTCTTATTTGTTGTTCTTATTTGTTTGTTTTCAGTGTACAGAGATGTTTCATTCTCACTAAATCCTGCTGGTGCATCTTTGTGCTTCTGCAGAGAGGCCGAGAATAGCTATTTCCTAACCCAGCACCCTTGACCCCGCCCCTCCTGTCAGAGACGGTGCTCCCGGCCTCCTCAGATCTGTCCCCAGTCTGGGCACAGTGCCTGTCCTTTTGAGCTTGGCTAGAAGCCATTCCCAAGGTTCTGGGTACCATGACCTCAATGAGGGCGACAGGATAAAGACGGAGTTCTCCCAAGGCTTGGCCATCCATACATAGGACTCATGTTTCCTGTGTGGCAGAGCTGAGGGCATGAGACCAGAGCTGCTCCCAGGGTGCCCTCCCAGGATGCCCTCCCAGGCGCAGAGGATGGGCCTGGCACTTCTGGGCGTGCATGCAGCTCCTGTCAGGTGGCTTCCTGGTGCCAGGTTCTTTTCCCGCTTGAGATGGGCCGAGTGTGGAGTATGGATCAGTAAGGGGTAAAACTGTTCCCAGTGTCCTCCTGGCCTCTGATAGGTGGCCTGGAGCCAGGCCCCCTCTCACCCCCCACTGACCCTTAAGAAATTCCTCTAATTCCTCGACCCTAATTGACCCTGGCCCTGTCATTTGCTTTTCCGGGCCAGGCCTTTGGCTGTGCTCCTCCAGAGGAGGAATGTCTGGGTCAGCAAGAAGGCAGAAAATGCTGCTTTACGTCTCAGGGATAGTCAGCCTCCATCCCAGTCCCCTCTGATAGTGCCTGTCGCTCTCCCTATAGAGCCAGTGAGGGCTCTCTTTGCTGCAGAGTACACAGCCACCAGGCATCCTCTTTCTGTGGTCCAGAGACCTGTATTCTTATACCCATCATTTATACTCCCATCTTCCTGTTCTCCCTCATCCCTGCCTTTTTAAGATACTGTCTCCCTCTGTAGACCTGGCTGGCCTTGAACTTTCTACTCAGTCCAAGATAGCTAACCAGTCTGCTGCCTCTGCCTCCAGAGTACTGGGATTGTGCCACACCCAGCTCTCCATTTTCATTCATCCTTCTTCCCTCAGCTCTCTGCCCCTCCCCTCCCCCCATCCTTCGATCTGCCTGTCTCCCATTCAACCATTTGCCTGCCTTTCAGACCGTCCATCTCCAGTTGACCTTGTGTGCCCACATAGCCGTCTTCATTCTCTTGGCACATACCCGTTCTGTCACCCACTCACACCATACCCCTTCCATCCAGCCTCCTCCTGTCCTATCCTTCTCTCATATCTCAGTAACCTACGCTCTCACTCATCCACCGTGCATCTCCCAGTCGGCCCATCCACAGTCATTCCTACTCGCCACTCTTACTCGTTCACGTAGCACCCACCCATCTGTTACTGCATCAGTCTGTACACTCACCTGTCCATCTCTCCACCACCCACCCGTCCCTCCTATTGCCTCTGTCTTCTTGTCTGTGATTTATACTTTGTCTAGTCTCCATTTGTGCCCTGTTGCCTAGATTAGCAGAGACCTTCTGCAGGGTCTGTGCCCTGGGCCTCCACGTCGGGTCTGAGAGCACAGGAATGAGGCCTCTAACCCCGCCTCAGTCACTCACTGTTGTGGCTGTGGCTACTCTCATTTTTTTTTGTTGTTGTTGTTGTTGTTTTTAAATCCTGCCACCCACCCATGTATGTGTGCGCATGTGCAAGTTTGTGTGCTTGTGTACAAATGTAAGTGGGCATATGCCACGGTTCACATGTGGGGATCAGAGGACAACTGTGGGCATCAGTTCTTGCCTTGCATCTTGTTGGAGACATGGACTCTCTTGCAGTTACTGCTGCATACACCAGGCTAGCTAGTCTTGGAGCTTCTACAGATTATCCTGGCTGTCTCCCATCTCCATGTAGAGCATGCTGGGATTACAGACAGTGTGCCACCGTGTCTAGTTTTCACGTGGATTCTTGGGACCAGCTTTTAGATCATGTGCAGCAAGTACTTACTGGATGAGCCATTTTCCTGTTGTCTTGAGACAGGGTTTCACTGTGCAGTGCTGACTGTCCTTGAACTATGGAAAGAAACTAGGCTGGCTCGCCTCAAATTTGTGACAATCCTCCTGCCTCTGCCTCTTCAGCACTGAGAACGCATGTGTGTGCCGTCAAGCCTGGCAACCACTGTTCTTTTGCAGTTGAGTTTTTCAAGTTTAATCTCAGTCCTGACTTCCGGCTCCCTCTTCTAGGTTCCGGGGGTTTCTCTGGCATTTCTGGTATTCATTCACACACGGAGGGGAGCCTTTGTTATCCTGTTTCATTGCACATTTAACAAGAATGTGCAGCTGGTGGCTGGGGCCTGGATGGGACGTTGTACGGAGCAGTGGTGCTAGGTCTTCCCAGGTAGATAGCAGCCAGTGGACAGGCCCACAACATCGCACTTGCCTGGATGCTCCTGAGGTAGTCCCAGGGATCCAGCCGCAGCATAGTTGGTGGCCACCCCTACCCTAGGTCTCTAGGCTCTGTGCCCCAAGCTCTACCTGGGATAAGCATCTTTGAAGTCTCTATTGTCAATCTTTGAAAAAAAAAATCATGGTTTTGGGGTGTTTGTTTGTTGTTTGTTTGTTTTAGCTTTCCATGACAACAAATATTTACTGGTATGGGTTGTTTGGTTTTGGTTTGAGTTTTTGCAAGACAGGGTCTCACTGTGTAGTTCTGGCTGTCCTAGAACTCACTCTGTAGACCATGCTGGCCTCAAACTCACAAAGATCTGTCTGCCCTCTGCCTCCCAAGTGTGTGTGTGTGAGACTACTCTTCAGCTTTACAATTATTGTTTTAATATAAAAATAGCAAGTTGAGTTACTGTCTAAAAAAGGCTGCCCTGAGGTGGGCATGGTGGCACACACCCTTAATCTCAGCAGTCAGAAAGAAGGCAGAACCCTGGGAGTTTGGGGTCAGCCTGGTCTGTGTAGTGAGTGAGTTCCAGGCTAACTCGAGGTATAAAGTGAGACTCTCAAAAATCCAAAAACAAACAAACAAAAAACCCCACTGTTTCTTGGTGTTCTGGTCCTGGGTCACCCATCTCTCATGTGTGGGCCTTCACTGATCAGCCTAGTTGGGTACCCACACTTTGGAGTCAGTACCCCATCTAAGAGCAGACAGGTACACATAGTTTGGGAAGATGGCAGGGGCTCAGCACACATCTCTTTGCTCTCCTATGGGAGTTGCCAGGACTCGACCTCCCCACAATCTAGCTAGTGTTCAGGATGTTCCCTGGGAAACTCAGCAGTCATTTAGCTCTGAGTTAGCTGAATTGGGCAATGGAGAGGCCAATGTGCGGTTTGGCTACTTTCTCATCGTAGCCTCAGAGTTCCGGGCCCCCAGCCAGCCCCAGCCAGAGCCAGTGGATATCCTTCAGAGCCGATCTTTTTGGCTCCCTGAGCTGTGGCATGTTTGAGGTGGCTTGGGTCTGGGAAGCTATCTCCAGGCAGCCTAGGCTTGCCAGATGGGGGTTTGTTGTGGTAAATAGTTAATCTCAATGGGGGGGGGGGTTCTACCCAGCCTTAGATCATTTAGTACCAGGATAAAAGACACAAAACTTTTATATTTATAATAAGCCTTAATCAGCAATAGTGCTGGGCAGATATCTACCCTCTATGGCTGTTTTGTCTACTTCCCTGTAAATAACCCCGAGGTATAACTTGCCCTGTTCCTCCTGTGCTGTTCTTACTCCATATGGCCAGCCCTTGCGGCTCATTCTCAGGATCCCTTACCCCATGGGGTCTCGGTCTCTCTCTCTCTCTCCTCCTGCCTCAGACCCCAGGCCTGGGAACCGAAACTCCGCCTACTTCTCTTCTGAGGAACAAGGTCACATAGCATCACTTGGTGTACTTGAGGATCTCCTTGTCCCTGGGGGCAGCCAGACCTTGGGGGCCAGTATTCAGCATTACAATACATAACAACAGAGTTTTAACCTTAACAGGGGTTGGAGGGCACAGGGGTGAAATCAGAGGTAAGGCAGGAGTCTCCATCTTTACACAGAGGGAAGGAAGCTAACTTGCCTACAAGATGGATAGCTGTCTGTCAGGTCACCCTGCCTGCTGGTTCTAAAGCTCAGGGTTGGTGTGCTGATGCTTCCAGCAAGATAATCAGACTCCATGACCCACCTCAGCCCTCCCTAGGGTAAGCTTCCCCTTCAGGGTGGGACCCTCGTCTAGGCTCAGCCTGTACCCTTATCAAGCATCCTGTCAACACCTAGGCTGTGTGTATGTGTGTGTGTGTGTGTGTGTGTGTGTGTGTGTGTATGTGGGGAGGGGGGCTGAGTGCCCCTTCTGGGACTGTGCCTTTTGCTTCTGTGTTGCCATGGTGTCCAGAGAGCCCAATTTGTACCTCTCTTCCTATCTCTTTCCCTAGAGGTGGCCAGCACGTCTCCCCAACAGAAGTTTGGGTAATTCTTACAGGCTACGGTTAACGAAGGACAGTTCTTCTGCCCACACCAGTGTTCTGCAAGGTCACATTGGCAGCTTTATGCATGTGACAGGTGCAGAGGAAGTGAGCAGCTGTGGGGGCCAACACTCACTCCTTATGCCCACTGGGCCTCATGTCCCCTAGCTGTCCCCTAGCTGAGGGGACTGTGCTTCTCACCTCTGGGTTACATGTGTCACCAGTGTGCCGCTGCAGGAGTGGTCTTCTGTGGGCATCACCCAGGACATGCGTGATATTCCCATGCAAGGGCCTTCCTTCTCTCAGCTCAGACACCACATTGGTGCAGGGATGAGTGGTCCTGCAGTCTGCTTCCCTGGACTTGTGTGGAACCAGCTGGGAGCAGGTCCCAAGCAGCACTGGGTTTCAGGCCACATACTGAGTATGGCGTGTGTTTGTACACCCCACCCCCACCCCCCACCTCCGCCGCCAAGAGCCTGCATCTGAGCTTTGCTTTGCATACTTGGACTGTTTATTTTTTGTTGTTCATGAAAAACAAACACACTGGTCAGCCAGAGAATGAGCGGCAAGGAAAAATGCTGGCTTATCACCGCAAACACCAAACCCCTTCCCTATAATCCCCTGGGGCCCTGGAGCTCAAGGAATAGCATTCTGCAAGTGTGTGGGCAAGCCTGTGCCTCCCTAAAGGCTGGACCTCAGATGCTTGGGGACTCCCTCTAGATCAGGCCTGTCGTGCACAAGCCATTTATAAGCAAGGGGAGCCTAATGTAGCTCTCCCAGAACCTCAGCCAGGTTTTATTCAGCCTTGAGAAGCAGTAACAACCCCTGCTCTGGATGGAGTGGCTGTGACTCCTGGAGTCATAGTGGACCAGTGGAGGCTGAACTCCTAGTCCACAGCCAGGCTTTCTAGGAGCTCCAAGGTAGTGGTCCTCACCCACCAGCCTTGGTGTCCAGCCTCTCATGCTTTGCCTGCTGGCTGCTTTGGCTTAGCCGTACTGGCTTTGTGGCTGCTGCTAGACCCTCACCCTCTGTGGGTCTCTGTCCGACAGGATTGAGGTGGACCCATGAGACTGGAATCAGCTGGCAGAATCAGGGGCAACCAGGAGCCGGGAAGATAGAGAGTATTTATCAGATCACACACACACACACACACACACACACACACACACACACACACACACACCCAGGCTCTGAGAAACCCCTGGTCTATGGCTCAGCTGCGCTTGGCAGAAAGCAAAGAGCCTGGGTCGGAGGCCCAGCTTCACAGGGAGGGAGTTGCCTGCTTCCGGCCAGCTTAGATTAATGGCTTTTAATTTAGAATTTAATCAATGCAGCTTCCCTCCGGAGAGCTGGATGCTCTGGCCTGGGAGAGAGTCCTATGATCTGTGAGTGGGGTGGCAGGGGGCCCAGGATGGCCTCACCAGGTTGGTGCTCCACCCTACCCTGAGCTTGTTCTGTTTTTGCCTGCAGGCTGCTGGCACCCTGGTCATGGAGGACTGCAACGTGCATTCGGCCGCCAGCATTCTGGCCTCGGTGAAGGAACAGGAGGCCCGTTTCGAGCGGCTGACGCGGGCACTAGAACAAGAACGGCGCCATGTTGCCCTGCAGCTGGAGCGTGCCCAGCAGCCTGGCATGAGCAGTGGCGGTATGGTGGGCAGTGGGCAGCCCCTGCCAATGGCCTGGCAGCAGCTGGTTCTGCAGGTAATAGTCTGAGGCAGGGTAAAAACAGCCAATTAGGCAAACAGTTGAGGTCTTGGTGGATCGCAGCTAGCGTGAAGCGGCTTGTAGGTCTGCTGGGGCCTGGGGGGGAAGGAAAGGAAAGTAGATCCCAACGGGGCCTGAAGCCCCATTTGTCTATGCCAGGCACAGTATGAAGAAAAGAACAGGACATGCCTGACCCTTAGAATCTCGCTGCCTCCATTGTGTGAGCCCTCAGGGTCCAGGTAGCTGGATTGGATCTGTTTGGGGCAGTTCTTTAAGAGTTTAGTCCACCTTTAATCCCAGCACTCGGGAGGCAGAGGCAGGCGGGTTTCTGAGTTCGAGCCTGGTCTACAGAGTGAGTTCCAGGACAGCCAGGGCTACACAGAATCCCACCATCTGCCTACATCTCTGTGACCTACCATCAGTGTCACCATTGCCCTCAGACTGCATGCAGGTCCCACGCAGGAAGCTCTGTTCTGTAACCAGGACCGGAGGATGCACAAGTGGGAGTGTCTTAGCCCTTCCCTACACCTTTACGACACAGGGAGATCCCAGAACGAGGAAATCCAGAGGTTGGGGTCTACTGTGATTATCAGGGTTACGTCTGAAGTTCACCCAGTTACCCGCAGGAAGAGGAAGCCACTCCTTACCACCCAGAACAGATGCTTGCCCTGCTCTTGTCCCCCGAGCTTCTCAGGGAATGACTGGGGATGCTCAGCTCCCGCATTCTTAGACTTGACAGCAGCCCTTTCATGCTAGCATCTGCAACCTCAGCCCTTTTCTGATCCTCCTGGAGCTGCATCCTAGGGAGCTGTGCCTACTATGTACGTGGTAGAGACTGGAGGAACCCTGGCCTGTTTCAGCCAGAGAGGGAGGGAGGAGCCAGGCAGGTGAGACTCACAGACAAGCTGCCTGTGCGAGGCTCAGGGGGACAGGTTTCGACAGCCCCCAGCTGTCCTTGTCTGATGGCTTACAGATTAGGGTTCCTACATCTATTCATATCTACTCACCTAAACCGTCTCTCCACATTTCCAGAAGACCCAAGCCCAGTAGGGAGTCATGTTTTCCTCCTTTCTTTCTCCTACCCACCTTCTCTTCTACACTCCCCCCCCCCCTTTTTCTCCCCTTGAGGCAAGGTCTTACTGTGTAGCCCTGGCTGGCCTCAAACTCGCAAGAAATCTGTCTGGATGTGCTTCCTGCCTGCTGGGACTAACGGCATGCCCCATGACACCTGGCTGAAGAGCCCTTTTTTCAACTGTGTGGTACAGAATGTTTTCTGAAAGGCAGGACGCTGAATTAGGACTGAGGGGAGTAGTAGGGCTGGAAGAATGGGCCACACCCGTGAGGCGCTTGCTGAGTCAAAATCCAGACCCTAGGTCTTTCCTGTAAGCCTTGAGGGTTGTAGCTCTAATAGTGTGTGTCTAGCACGGAGGCCCTGCGTGTGCGTTCTGTATGGCTAACCTTCCCTAGCCTTCTAAAGGGAATAGAACGGCTCAGCTGGGCCACATGGGGTCAGTGGTGGTCACTGCCCCTAAGGCTGTTCCTCAGGCACCGAGACACTCAGTACAGTCCTCCAAGGATAGAACAGGCTCTGTTCTCCATCTCATTGACAAGTAGTACTGGAAGACAGGGCGCTCTCAGGGTCAGTGTCCTGGCAGGAAGATGTTCCCATAGTCTGGAGCTGTTGACCTCAGGCTGTGTCTTCTCCTTACCCACTATCGTATCCTACTCTTGGTTTTCTAGGTTCTAGCCAGATCTGATAGACTAATGGGGACATGAGGAGGCTCAGGACAGCCAGGCCATTGCCTCTGTGTTGAATCTTTGTATATTAATCTCAACAAGAGCTGTCCTGGAACCTACCTCTGAGGCACAGGGTCATCATAGGTAGTTGAGAGCTTAGGGTGGTTGCAAGGCAGGTAACTGTCCTGCAGCTTGGGAGCTAGGGTCAAAGGTTACAGCAGACTTGTTCACTGGACTGTCCTACAGTCCTGGCTGCCTGCCCTTCATCTTCTAACAAGATGAAGACACTCACCTTGGATGACCCGGTCAGTCAGGTTACCAGACCCGCCTCCCGCTCAGCCAAGCGGCTGGGGCACTAACTGTTGGGAATCTGATCCGAATTCCCTCTAAACTGTGCTCTGTTAACTGGCCAGGCGGGCTACGAATGGAGGATGAAGGAGGTCAGAAGTCAGAGCCTTCTGGTCTGAGTAGGGAAACTGAGGCCAGTGGGCACTGAGCGTGCTTGGGCGTGCTGGCTGTGCAGCCTCTGCTGCTGGCACTTCGTGGAAGCAAGGCGGGGCCCTCAGGGCAGGTTTGACTTATCAGATCGGGGTGGGAAGTAGGAGACATGAGGCAGAGAACCAAGCCTGGGCCCCTTCCTCGGAGTACTTGGAGTACCCACTGGGCTTCCCTGGGCTGGCCTCGGTTCCCTCTCAAGTCCTGTTTTCATATGCAGGAGGCATTAGTGTGCTCCGTAGTGTGGCCATAGTCTGGGCCTCATCCCTCCCCGTCCCTGCTTTCATCATCCAGCAGTCAAACTCTCCAGGTGTGGCTGCGGGAAGGCTTAGGGTGGAGCAAGATATGCTTAGGGTGCTGGCTCCGATCCCCACAGCCCACCTGTCATTTCCTAGTAGACTCAAGGCATAGAGGACAGGGTATAAAGCCAGTTCTGTTTCCAGGGCTCCTGACTAGAGCCCCATTCCAAAGACTTTCTAGCCCAAGGCAATCCAGACCTGGCTTTTGTCCCATGGTTTGATACACTGTAAGGGCTTCCAAAAGGTGAGTCTATACTGACTTGTGTCTTGATAGGGAACCCAAGACATAGCAGTAAAAACCCCTACTAAGCTCTGCAATGACCTTTCCTTGGAGACCCATGTGGAGTGAGGACCTTGTAGCTTGATCATACCAGAACTATGCCTTAGAGCAAAATGACTCACAGGAGAAGTAGCTCGGATCAGGTCTACTTTGTGGGACCTCAGTTTACACAACTGTAGAGGTGGATAGGCATATACACATTCACTGGGGATAGATTGAGACTTGAGTAGGAACGATTGCCCAAGTCTCTTGGTGTGTGTGGGTTGGGGATGGGGTTGCCAACCCTAGGGCGTGATACTAGGAGACTAGACCTGGGGCTGGCAGCCTGTCAGGCCTAGCTGCAGAGTCCCGCCCCGGCCTGTGGGGGGCGGAGCCTCGCCCGCCCCGCCTGGGCGCGCCCCTCCCGATTGGCTGCTGGTCTTGGCCGCTGCCAGGTCCGCCTGCACTGGAGGGAGTCAGTAGAAGCCGGAGCGGCCGAAGCGCCCGCGGAGTGCGGTCCAGCTGCCGCCCCCGCCGGCTTGCAGCTTCCCAGCCTCGGTCCGATGCCGGCCGAACTCAGACAGGTTGGAAAGAACTCGGTCCCGCGGGGGTCGGGGGCGGTGTCCTGAGGCCCTGGCCTACCCGAGAAGACCCGCTTTTGTTTCGGCGAGCAGCCAGCCCTCCGCAGCTATTGTCTGCTCTGGAGCGGGCTGCACTGACCCCCAGGGCAGGAGCG
This sequence comes from Mus pahari, assembly GCF_900095145.1. Taxonomy (NCBI): domain Eukaryota; kingdom Metazoa; phylum Chordata; class Mammalia; order Rodentia; family Muridae; genus Mus; species Mus pahari. The sequence goes on from NC_034601.1 coordinate 14,138,031, forward strand.
GTGGCGGTGGCGCGAGTGAGCCAGCTGCCCTGCGCGGAGGGGGCGTGTGCGAACACCATGCGCCTCGGTACCTTAGAGGCTGGAGCCCCGCGTTGGGGAGCAAGCCGGGCGACCCCGCACTCGAATCGAGGGTGACCCGGGAAGGGTACACCCCTCCGCCTGTGGGACAGGTGGCGGGGGAGGGAGAAAAGGCGGGGCACAGGGCCTTCTTAGTGGCCCCTCCCCAAACAGAGCGAGGCCCTCCCTGATGTAGGAAAAACTGGCCTAGGCCTCTTGCTCCCTGGGGGCTCTCTCGGCTCCCCTCCATTCCCCTTCCGCTCGCTTCCGACAACACTCTAGGGACCAGTGGAGCAGCTTCTCGAGATTTAATGGAAACCCTTTCTGCCGCGGCATTGCACGTGAGGGGAGGGCAAGGGAGGAGCAGAGCCCGGTACTGCCCACGTGTGGTGGCGAGAGGGGTCTGCCCGGCTTCCCGGCTGTATGCGTTCCAGTACTGGTGAGGAGCAGGTGTGCTACATGTACTATGTTCAGAGGGAGTGGGGTTTGATAAGCAGTGAAATCGAAGCTATGTGGAGCAGGGGCTGCCTAAAAGACACCTGGTGGTAGGAGGGAGGTTTGCCACACACCTAATGTGGTCCATAGCTTCTGGCCACTGACTGCCCAGTCAGTAAGTCGTGGATTTGTGGTCAGTGTTGTGACTGGGGTCCAGGCTTAAGGGAAGCTGGGAGTGGTGACACTTGGTCCCCTCCCAAGCCCACCAAATGACTCTTGGCTTGGCCTTTTAGCCACTGTCTGGGGCCACACCCTGGCAGGCTTACTGCTCCTGTGGGCTATGGAAGGGTTGTGCAGACTGGGCATAAAGGAGGTGGTATTTTGTGGTGACCAAGGGCCTGCCTGGTAGGAGATGACAGCCTGACTTGTCCTACGCTCTGCCTAGGAGGGCCATGCTGGAGTTCAGAACTCCATCCATCTGCTAGTAGCCACCTTGTGCCCTCTGGGGACCTGTCCCCAGAGGCGTGGGCTCCAGGTGTGCATCTGACTTCACTTTGTGGTTGATGTTTGCCAGCAGGAACTGCATAGGGTGGGGCACGAAGACCTGTGGTCTGTTCTGCATGATATATACTATAGATGCTTGTCCATAAAGTGCATGAGCTCTTGTATCCTGACATATCTTGGTTTTCTCCCCATGGTCCTGGCATTGGACCTATAGGTGGGATGGGTTTCTGGAGCCTTTCCTCTCAGCATGAGGAAGCTGAGTCCCTACAGTCTTGTGTTCAGCACTATGCTTGTGGGGACCCTTTAGGGAGCAGGGTAGCTGGGTGGGTCCTAGCAAACCCCAGGACTGCACAGCAACCCCTCTCCTGTATAGGCCTAGTAGCTCCAAAGTGTGGAGGATGAAAATGACTTCTTGGGACTGGAGAGATGTCTCAGAGGTTAAGAAAATGACTTCTTATAGAGAAAGGAGGAGGCTGGAGCCAAGGAGGGGTGACAGTACATAGTTGACACACAGTGTTGCACAGGGCGGTGACAATGTAGTCAAAGGTGCCCATGTCTGGTACAGAGTGGAATAGCCCAGAGTCAGCTATCAGGCCGGACTACAAGTATGGGGACTAGATAGGCTGGTCGGTGGGCTGTGAAACGCGGAGACACTCTAACAGCCCTCCGTTGAATATCGATTGCTGGTTTAGTTAGTCCACCATTTTACAGACCCACCACAAAGAAATTCCAGAAGCTGGGTTCCAGGATGGCCTTGTGCTTCTTACTATCAAAGGCCTCAGTCTTCCCATCTATACAAGCACTGAGAACCCAACAGTGGATAGGTGGCTGGGTGTCAGTGGCTACTTCCCTGTGTGTCGGAAGCACGCGTAAGAGCCAGTGCCAATAAAAGTCCAGACAGGTGGATGGGAGATAGGGTATGTTTGAGGACAGGGGACATAATGCACTTGGGATACTGTCAGATCTCATAAATAAATCAATGCACTTGTGCCTATGTTCCTGATTGGGAACTCCTGTATGTGCATGTGCCCCTCCCTGTTTGAGGGGTTAGAGTCTTTATGAGTCTAGATCCCTCTCTGTGTGTATGCTCAGGCATGTGTAGCTGGCCTGACTTTCCCAGGAACATGACTGACTTACACTCCTGTCTGCCTGGGTGAGGTCATTGACTGCTTTTAGCTTCCTGAGGTCATCTGCTAGCAGAGACTCAGAAACGCAGGATCTCTCAGCCCATACATTAGTGGGTGACTACCGTAGGTGGCCAACCTTTGCTGAGATCCTGGTTCTATGGACTACTGCAATTGCTGTGTGTCACATGTTCAGCACAGCCCAGGGTCTGTGATTCACAATGCCCTAGATCCTTCTTTGCTTTACCACCTTAGTAGGGAGTAGGGCGGGGGTTCTTTGAATGTTTAATGTATGTAGATGCATGCAAATCTACAAAGGGGCCCTGTCCCCTGGCAGTCTGTCCTAAGCAACTTGTTCCCTGACTTGCTCCTCCCCCTTCTTCCTAGCTAGGAATGCTGCTCCTAGTTCCCCTCTCCACCCCCTACCCCCACCCCATCCCCCACCCCACCCCACCCCAAAAATACCCTGTTGAGCTTCGGAGAGGCCAGCACCGACACTCAAGCACCAAATAGAGATGGAGCAGCAGTGCAGGCCTCACCACAGAGTCCTTGGGAAAGTGCCCAGGTCACCCAGTCTGGCATCTTTCCAGTTGTCCCTATATTGGGCCTCATCTATTTCCCTTTCCCAGGAAACAGGGTCTCCTCTCCCTGGACAGGTCCCAGACATTCCATCTCGTTCGTAGGCTAGGAAAGGGACTGCCAAAGCCCGTCCGGGAGAGGTGCGGCAAAGCTCACTGTTTCCTTGTTAGACGCATTCCTGAAATCTCTCTGCTAGGACCTGTGTGGTTCTGGTAAGCCTCTTCTCCATCCTGGCCTCAGTCCTTTCACGTAGAAAGTCACCTCTTCTGTCTCCAAAGGCCTTGAGAGAGGGAGAGGTGAGGTGTGCTCCGTGCCTCCACTGTCCCGTGTTACTAGAGCCCAGGAGATGTACTAGATGCTGTGCTAGTGACATACTTGAATTCATACACTTGCTCTGTCAGGGGCCAGCTGCTCCCCCCAGTACAGGAGCTATCCTGGGAAGGCTTACTGTCCCTGTGATCTCTGCAGGTAGGCCTGTCATGAGGACAGCCTGGCTCCCTGTGTAGCACAGTGCCCAGGCCAGGGAAGGGCACTGTGGCTCTGTAGCTGGGGAGGTGTCGTATGAACTACTTAGGCCTCCCTGGGCCTTGGGTGGGGAGGTACAGCCTACTGCTGATCTAACCATGGTTACAAAGGAATGTGTCCCTCTAACCCGCCCACTATAGCTTGAGTTCCAAGCCCTATTCAGGCCAGATGCCAACCCTGAGATGTTGACAGGATAAGGCTCTCAGACCCATGTGCCACTCTGCACAGCAGGAACTGGCCTGTCTTGGGGTTGGCTTCCATGCTGGCTAGTCTGACTAATACACAAGTGGGCCTCAGTCCATAACTATCTTGCCTACGATTCCCCCACCATGCCTCTGTGCAGGATGGTAGTAAGGAGGAAGGCAGAACCGCGAAGCTCAGGGAGGCCACCGTGGACCCAGGAGAATTGAGACCACCCTGACTTAGGACACTGTCTCCCATAGCCAACAAGCCCCTATACTATTTTCTTGTCTAGAAGGACAGCCTGCCAGGTGTCTTTCGGTCCAGATGGACTTGCCTTGTACCTCAGCCCCAGTCTGAGGAACTGATAACCCCTGGTCAGCAGGTGCACAAGGCAGTGTGAGTTATATATGGACATTGACCTCTGACACCCTTTTCTCTCTAGGAGCAGAGCCCGGGTAGCCAGGCATCGCTGGCCACGATGCCAGAGGCACCCGAGGTACTGGAGGAGACAGTGACCGTGGAGGAAGACCCTGGCACCCCCACCTCTCACGTATCCATCGTCACATCAGAAGATGGTACAACCCGGCGGACTGAGACTAAGGTATGGCTGGACTCAGGCAAGAAGAGAGTAACTTGGGCAAGCATAGCTGTCCCTCTGTGGAACAGGCGTGCGAGCTGGCTGCCAAGAACCACTTGTTTAGATGGGGAATTGAGGCCACCCTGGCACCGTCTTGGTCTCTAGAGCCACTAAACCCATTTGCTACTTTCTTGTCCATCAGGTCACTAAGACAGTCAAGACTGTGACCACAAGGACAGTACGCCAGGTGCCTTTGGGCCCAGATGGACTCCCCTTGCTGGATGGTGGCCCTCCACTTGGCTCTTTTGCTGATGGGCCCCTGGACCGGCATTACCTACTTCGTGGTGGTGGTCCAGCAGCCACGCTCTCCCGAGCCTACCACAGCAGTGGAGGTGGCTTTCCCGATGGCCCTGAGCCCCGTGATATTCCAAGCTATGGCAGCTTGTCCCGAGGGCTTGGGGTACGGCCACCACGTACTGGCCTCCTGGGCCCGGGACCTGGTGATGGCTGTTTCACACTGCCTGGCCGCCGAGAAGCCTTCCCCATGGGCTCTGAATCTGGACCACCAAGTGGCCGCTCTCTGCCTGAGCATTTCCAAGCTGAACCATATGGCCTGGAGGATGATACACGGAGCCTAGCTGCAGATGATGAGGGTGGCCCCGACCTGGAGCCTGACTATAGCACGGCAACCCGGAGAAGACCTGAGTACGGGCGGGGCCTTCGTGCCAGGTGAGCACCTTTCGCTTGTGGCCGCCTCTTCTGGGAACTCTCCCTTCCACTCCCCAGTTACAGAGTCTCCCAAAGTCTTCAGGCTGTATTTCAGTTTGAATAGCCTCCATTTCACCTCAAGGATAGCAACAAGAGCAGGCCTGAGATGGTGGGCATGCTCCTGGTGACACAGGTGCTAATAACTAACCAGCCAGCTGGCCACGAAGACCCGGGCAATCAGATGTTTTCAGTGTGGCTCTGCTTAAGGCCTCTCAAGTTTCTGTGCCTTGGTCTCCCCATGCACACCAGCTCAGCCCCAGGGGCCCTGGTCCTTCTTGTTATGACCCCTGATCCTGCCCTTTATGCTATTCCCATTTAGATCTGTGGCATGGAAACATGACCACAGCCCAAGTCTAGAGTTTGTATGCGACTCTGGGCAAATTACATGACCTTTCTAGCCTTAGTCCCTTTCCTGGGAAGTGGGTATGAGAGTTCATAAGGTAGAGAGCCAAACCATGTCCTTGTCAGATGGTCTAATTGGAGTGACCACGCACAGGGACAATATTCTACTCCTTTACTGGTATAGTCAGCTGGTATTACAGAAAGGATGTGGGAGTCCTGCCCTGTCCCCAACAGATGCCACACTGACATTAAGTCACGATTAAGTAACACTGTTAAGAAGCAAACTTCCTGACATTGGGCTGTAATCTTGACCTTGCAGCAGCACTGGCTAGGCTGGGCTGGACACCTCTTGGTATCCACCCTGTTTGGGGCTGATGCAGGATGCTGTCAGTCCCCCTTGGCAGGGAATTCCTAGACCCCTGGACAAGATGGGGGTGGGGTGGGGTTTGGGCTGGCAGCTAACTGTGAAGGTGTTGGCAGGATCTGTTCATCCACACAGGGCCTTTGAAGACACCGCAGACGATGCTGGTGAGCTGATAGAAGAGCGGCCCCCATTCCCAGCAGCAACAGCCCCTCTGGCCCAGCCTGAGAGGGGCAGCCTGGGCAGCTTGGACCGAGTTGTGCGGCGCTCACCTTCGGTGGATAGCACCCGCAAGGAGCCACGGTGGCGGGACCCCGAGCTGCCAGAGGTGCTGGCCATGCTGCGGCACCCTGTGGACCCTGTGAAAGCCAACGCTGCAGCCTACCTGCAGCACCTCTGCTTTGAGAACGAGGGTATTAAGCGGCGAGTGCGGCAGCTGCGTGGGCTCCCCCTGCTTGTGGCATTACTAGATCACCCTCGGGCTGAGGTGCGGCGCAGGGCCTGTGGGGCACTGCGCAACCTCTCCTATGGCCGGGATGCTGACAACAAGGCCGCCATCCGGGACTGCGGGGGCGTGCCAGCCCTGGTGCGCCTGCTGCGGGCTGCCCGTGACAATGAGGTCCGTGAGCTAGTCACTGGTGAGTGGGCCTTGGCCATGGCTGACATGAGCGTGGCTCAGCCCGAAACTGGGGAAACAGTATAGCAGGCCCATGTGCTGGGATGGGTCCCCAACTCTCTCAACCGTGGGGTTGCTGGCACCAGATCCTGCCGCCCTGGTTCCTAACCCAGAGCTTGTGCCTTGGAGAGCTTGGGAGTCACAGGACCGTGTCTATGGTCCTGTGGTCTCAGGAGCATTTGCCAGTCCACCCACTCGGGTGTAACAGGGACTAGAGGGGATAAACTATCACTGGTTAGGCCTCTCCTATAGCTTTTCCTTGTTAACTGAAAGCTCCTACTAAGTGCTGCCTATACATACATCTTGTATAGGGCCCTGAACCTCTTACAGCTTTCAGTGTTCCTTATGTGAACTGAGTGTCACTCAGTAGAAATGCTTGCCTAACGTGTGCAAAGGCCCTGGGGGCCAGCTTTGGGACAGCTTCCTATCCCTGCTCTCTACTCCCAACCCCCACAAAAACAGTAGCAACTATGCTAGCTTCAGGCGCTGGCTAGAGGACAAGGAGGGAAAGCAGAAGCAGACTGTAAGTGTCATCCCTGGGGAGGCCGAGGCAGTAGGGTCATGGTCAACAGTGTTGACTAGAGGCACATTACAGGCACACTCTGGAACCTGTCATCCTACGAGCCCCTGAAGATGGTCATCATTGACCACGGCTTACAGACTCTGACCCATGAGGTCATCGTGCCCCATTCTGGCTGGGAGCGAGAGCCAAACGAAGACTCGAAGCCCCGGGATGCCGAGTGGACAACAGTCTTCAAGAACACGTCGGGCTGCCTGAGGTGTGGGCAGGGTTGGGGTACAGGCCTGTCTGTAGGGTGGCAGGAGCTGTCATGTTTATATCCCAGCTTGTTCACAGTTTAGGCGTTCCTGAGCCACATCCCAGGTCTCTGGGATTTCCAGTGGAGATGTGCTCACACCCACAGATAGAATCCTGCATCCCGGGGTCCTGCCTGTCCACCAGCTTTGTATCATTGTGACCCTACAGGGTCCTGGGAACTGTTGTGGGGAGGAAGGCGCAGAATTACCTACATATCATGGATTCTGGCCTCTTGGGGCCCATCTCTATCCTGTTCCAGTTCAGCTGGGAGCACGGGGACTTGTCCCCCACCCCTACCCCCACCCCCAATACAAGGCTAAAGCCTGACTGTCTGGGAGAGGCCACCCTGTTCACCTTCACTGTGATCCAGCAGGGCCTACTGCGCAGATAAAAGTCCCCGTGACTAGTGGTCTGGGGAATTAAGTGGAACAAAAATGGGGGTGGGGTGGGGGGTAGTCACTGGTGGCCCTGCTCCCTCCCACCCAGGAACGTGAGCTCAGATGGTGCAGAGGCCCGGCGGCGACTCCGTGAGTGCGAAGGGCTGGTGGATGCTCTCCTACATGCCCTGCAGTCAGCTGTGGGCAGGAAGGACACAGACAATAAGGTGGGTGGGGCAGGTGGGGAACCAGCCTGCCCTCCAAATTCTCAGAGCCCGAGGGTCACAGGAACAGAGGCCAAGGGTCACAGGGAGTACCCCAGAATGGCACAGATGAGAACAGGTTGTAACTATCCAGAACAAGGCACACAGTCCCTCCTCACATGGCACAGGGACAATGACAACAGGGTCAGTCCTGCAGTTCTCCCCATCTTAGGCTGACAGTTCCATCGGTGTTAACTAGCCATGGCTTCACACAAGGGTCTGGACACTCAGCAGCCCCCTTGTCCAGTATTTTCTGCACAACCAGGCCACCTCTTCCTACAGTCAGTAGAGAACTGCGTGTGCATCATGCGGAACCTGTCCTACCACGTGCACAAGGAAGTTCCAGGGGCTGACAGGTACCAGGAGGCGGAGCCTGGAATCCAGGGCAGTGCTACAACCTCCCAGCGAAGGAGGAAGGATGACGCCAGCTGCTTTGGTGGCAAGAAAGCGAAAGGTGGGTGGGTGAGACGGCGGAGATGTGTCTCTTTCTCACTGCTTCCAAGGCTCGGGGCTCTCCATGTCCATGGCAGTGGTCTCGGAGTCCTGAAGACATCTAGTCAGTCCCCATGGGTGTGCAGCAAGTGGAAAAGGTGCAGACTCCAGGCCTAGCCTTAACCCTTTCCTGCCGTGGGATGCTATTACCATTGTCTCCTCTGGGGAAGGATCTGAGCGCCCACAAATGACACTACCTGGCTATTCACAGAACAGCCTGCAGAGCACAGCCCTTTCCTTCACCTGGCCAGGTGCCCTGAGCACTTGCAGGGTACAGGTTCAGGTCCCTGCATCCCCCAGCTGTAGCAGTGGGACAGGTGCTCTGCCCTGTACCTTCCGGGTACTGAGTCCTTCCCCGGAGTTCCCGGAGTGAGGCTGCACAGTAGCTTGCTTGGCCTGCCATGGGTGGGAGTGTGAGTCGTGGGAGGGTACTCCTGCTCAGGCTCATCTCCTCTCTCCTGTGCTTCCTCCGGCCGCCCAGAGGAGTGGTTCCATCAAGGTGAGTCCCTGTCTGTTCTGCTGTCCAGGTCTGGCGAGTGCAGTGGGCAACAGAGTAACACTCTGTTACCTAGGCTCGGACAGTTATTTCCATGGCAACTATAGGGCAGCTGGGATGCCATCCAGCCTTCAGGCCCTGCCCCACCCCCCCAGTCTCCTGGAAGGGCAGCCATCTCCATGACAACTGCATAGACATGACAGAGGCTGGAATGTAGCCCTGGGCTGGTGGGGAGGCCCCAGGGGCTGCTGCTTACAAAGTTAGAACAAGCTACCAAGCCAACACTGGGACAGAGCAAACAGTGGGCAGGGCCTAGGAGTGGCCAGCACCAGGGGACCATCTGCCCCTCCGATGACATGGGTTAGGTGTAGCACAGAAGTACATACAAGTAAGCAGGGGCAAGAACACCAGGTCATCTGCAGTGGCTTGCTGGCTGCTATAGGTTGGCTGACGGCTGGTCCCCAACTAGGGGAAGTTTTCCCCTTGGATTGAACTTTTAGGCCAGCCTTGCTACACTGTGGTCTGGCATGCTGCATCAATGTCCCTGACGAGAGGGAGGCCTGTGTACTCAGGACACGGTTAGGCTGTTCCTACGCTCCAGTGCCACCACTGTCCTGGGCTAGCCTGACTTCTCTGAGGACAGTACATCTCTGCCAGGGTGTCTTAGTGTCCCCCTTTGGGCTCTGAGCAGGAGAGGGCTGTGCCTAACTCTTGCCACACACTCGTCTGTCATGGACTCTCCCTCTCAGTTCGTACCACCCTTCTGTTCCAGGGAAGAAGGATGCAGAGATGGACCGGAACTTTGACACACTGGACCTGCCTAAACGAACTGAGGCTGCGAAAGGTGAATGGATAAAGAGGCAGAGCTGGGGAGCCTGGCCTAGTGCCAGCCAGGGGTCAAAACTTTGCGCCATTGAGTAGGCCAGGAAGGCCTGGGGTTGGAGGGTCAGGTATATAAACAGACTAACCCATCAGAGTGGGGTTCCCTAGAGAATGGCCCAGGCTTGGCAACCCCGGAGGGTTCAGTCGGTATGTACAAGTCGTTTCAGGTAAGCTCTTTCTTAGTCACGCAGCAAGTGAGAGAGAGGTACATGGGTTGGAGAGACACCGACAGTGACCAAGCTGTGTTACATCAAAGGGGCATGACCTAGGGGCCAGGATATAAGAACGGACATCTGCAGTCCAGGGTGGGTCACCCCTGCTGTCTGTTATGTCTGCTGGATTTCCACTGACATTGTGCAGTGCACTGTGGACTAGCCTCAGTGAGAGACTGCCCTGGTGGGCCCAGCCAAGCCCAGGATATCAAAAGAACCCAGATGCCCCTAACTGGGCCAGGACTGAAGGTACCTTAGCTCTTACCCATGAGGCCTTCTGCTGGCCACCATTCTTGCTGCTAGGCTGGGCCTCAGTCATTGGCGAGCCTGGGATAGTTGCCTAGGGATACTGGAGAGCCTGGAATAGTTGCCTAGGGATGCTGCTAGAGGTGGACAACAGTTACAGTTTTGTTACTCACTGGTGAGGGTGGTCCCTATGGTCAGATAGGGTAGGTAAACCATGTTTTTAGGGGTGCTGTCCTGGGCACATCCAGGGAAGGGAGGTTCTGTTGCTAGTGTCTATCTCGCTCTACCTCCCTCCTGGATGTGCATCCAGGTGACCCAGGGTTAAGGGATAGCCTCATCTTCGTGCTTTACCCCCTGGCTCACCATTGGTTTGCCTATCTGAATGGGGACATGAATTGATGTTAAACATGACTTCAGTATCTGTCCTGCTTCCTACCTCCGGAACAATGAATAAGAAGAGGCTGGAGGTAGGGAGAGGAGTTTAACAATGACTTTGAGCTGCCATTGCCCTGGATCTAGGCTTTGAGCTGCTGTACCAGCCGGAGGTGGTACGTCTCTACCTCTCACTCCTTACGGAGAGCCGGAACTTCAACACCCTGGAAGCTGCAGCCGGTGCCCTGCAAAACCTCAGTGCTGGCAACTGGACGGTGAGGAGTCAGTTTGGCAGGGAGGAAAAGACCTGGACAGAGGGAGTGCCAGATACCTCAGTGGTTCTGCCTTGAGCCCTTAGCTCCACCTGGGCCAGTGGGAGAAGAGACACAGCACATCCTCAGGGTCAGGAGGCACTGAGCACTGTGCCTTGGCCAGTGTGGTTGGTGCTGTGCGAGGCAGCCCCCCTCTGAGCAGTCACTTTCTCTGCCACCCTCACAGTGGGCCACATACATCCGTGCCACAGTGCGCAAGGAACGTGGGCTGCCAGTGCTGGTGGAACTGCTACAGTCTGAGACTGACAAGGTGGTGCGTGCTGTGGCCATCGCACTGCGCAATCTCTCCCTAGACCAGCGGAATAAAGACCTCATCGGTGAGGATGCCGCTGCGATAGGCCAGGGCTTGTGAAGTGGGGCAGGTACAGGGAACAGGCTGTGGGAGGATAAAGTTCGGGGGACCAGGTTCCTTCCAGGTGGTTGGGCTGGTCCTACGCTGAGCTGTAGGAGCTTAGGTCTTCTTTTCCCAGTCCCTGAGGCTCAACCCGCTAGCAAAGGTTGTGTCTGGTGATACCCATTGTCTGAATGCCAGTCCTTCCCACAGGGGTAGGGCAGAGATATGTCCTAATGTCTGACCCTACCTCTTAGGGAGCTATGCCATGACAGAGCTGGTTCGGAATGTTCGCAATGCACAGGCTCCCGCTCACCCCAGTGCCCCCCTGGAGGAGGATACTGTGGTTGCCGTGCTCAACACCATCCATGAGATCGTGTCCGACAGCCTGGACAATGCTCGCTCCCTCCTGCAGGCCCGTGGTGTGCCTTCCCTGGTGGCACTTGTGGCCTCCAGGTGGGTGAGGGCAGGGCCTGCTGAGGAGGGCCGGGTGGGTTTGGGGATGGAGGGAGACTGGGATGCGGTAGGCCACTGACCCCAGCCCTGGCTGCTGCTGCTGCAGCCAGTCAGTGCGGGAGGCCAAGGCAGCATCACACGTGCTACAGACTGTATGGAGCTACAAGGAGCTGCGTGGAGCCCTGCAGAGGGACGGCTGGACGAAGGCACGCTTCCAGGTGCAGCTGCCCTGCCTTCTCTCTCACTGCGACATCTGATCCCAAGCGGGAGTTTCTTGGACCTTACCTCTTCCTTGTGTTTTGTGACTCCTTAGTCTGCTAGCACTGCCAAAGGACCCAAAGGGACACCAAGTTCTGGCGGCTTTGATGACAGCACACTGCCACTGGTAGACAAGAGCCTTGGTGAGCACAAGCAGGGGAGAGGGACATGAGACTTACCCTGAGGCTTAAGGGTAGCTCCCACCTGCTAATGCTCAAGGTAGGTGGGGTTAGGGAGACAGGACAGACTCCTGACAGAGGACACTAAGCACTGTCCTATGGCGAGCATGTCTGTCCTGCCCTCCCCATGCCTGCACACTGCTCACGGATACCTGCTCATGCCTTGCAGATGGGGAGAAGTCAACCACCCGGGATGTGATCCCCATGGATACCCTTGGTCCAGGTGAGTGCAGGTGTGCAGGCAAGAGGACTGGGGAGGACCACCTGGTTTCAGGGTGTAATCGTGGGCGATGCCGAGAAGGCCTTGCTATGATAAAATGTCAACTGGAGAAAAGATAGGTGGTTGATTTGGAGGCCTCAGGACTGGTTGGAGCTGGCACTTAGACCAGAAGTCCCCCCATCCCAGGGCCTTCTGTATCTGGGCTAAAGGAAGATCACCTATCCCCATGGTGACTTCCCCAGAACTCCATTTATTCCATGCTCTGTTCCCCCTACAGATGGTTACGCCACAGTTGACCGGAGGGAGAGGAGGACACTGGGCAGTGACTCCACAGGGGACACCTCTGAGAAGGAACTATTGAGAGTGAGTAACAGCAAGCAAGTACCCAGGGAGGCCTGACAAGAGAACAGCCAGATAGTGTTGAGCCTAATCAGAATTCGGGGACACGGCTGGAGTGGCACTCACTTGCAGGGCCCAGGAAGTAGCCCATATATCCATCATCAGTCAGACTTCAGCACTGAGAGGTCTGGTGCACGCACCTGCCACAGAGAAGCGGACAGGGGCAGCTCTGCCTGGCCACAGGCTGCATAGGTCCAGAGAGTCCAAGCAAACGGATTTGTACCCTTCTCTTACATGTGTATGGGCAAGGTGTTTACTGTGGTCCCCTGGAGCAAGCAGCATCTACCACCTGTGTGCCAGTATCCTGGCTTCACGTACCAGCCTCTGGGTACATCCATGTGTGAGCCATAACCAACCCTAGAGCTTGGCTTCCTTGTACTGCCTTGGCAGGCCCTCCATGCCAGCCCTTCCTTGTACACATCAACCAGCCTAGACTACCCTTAGTTGCAGTTAACCTGCTTTTATTTTCTGCTTCTAACTCCTGTTTGCCCACCCACCATGCACTGCAGCCTGATCCCGGCAGGAAGGCCCCTCCGCCTGGGCCCAGCAGGCCCTCAGTCAGGCTGGTGGACGCCGTGGGGGACGCTAAGCCTCAGCCTGTTGACTCCTGGGTCTAGCTTGCATGCCTGGTACGTTCCTCCCTCCGGTTTGCCCATCCTTGGACGAGGGCTCCTTGTTTGTCTCTGCTTGCTGCATGACTGAAGCTCCCTGTGTGATCTCTGGCAGGACTTGACAACATCCCTGTTCAGTCTCTGGAGATCAGGGTCCTGGGGAGACAGGCCCCCTATTTCCTTAAATACCCCCAGCACAGGGCCCTGTAAGGACCAGCAAGACAGGACTGGTTCTGGTGTCAAGGGTCTTGATATGGCCCATCCCTCACTCCACAGCTATTGCTTCTGTATGGCCTATTGAGGCAGCTGCCTTGTATGGAGGTCCCAAGTCATCTTGCTACACTTTGCTGGCTCTTGCCTATCTGGGCTCCTGACTAAAGCATCTGTCTTTGCCTTCCTCTGCAGGGCCCTGGCCCAGCTGTTCGTTCTTAGGGATCGCATCGAGGTAGCTGGAAGAGGGCCAGGGGGCCCGCCATCTTGAGCAGACCCAGGCTTGGAGCCAGGAGCCCCACCCTGCTGTGGCGGGGTGGCCAAGCCTCTTGTCCTACCTTACCCTACCCTCTTCTCTACTCTCCTGATCTAACTCTCCAGGTCCGAGTTAGCTGTTTACTGACATGGTGCTGTGTGGTAGGAGAGGAGGCTGGGGGGAGGTCCCCATGCACAGCCACAGAGGAGCAAGTACAAGCCTGGAGTGGAGGTCCTGGAGCAGGCAATGGGACAAGTAGGGGGCCTTGGGCTCCCAAGGGTGGCTGGAGTACTACCCTGCATGTAGGCTGACCACAGGGAGGGCTGCTCCAAAAGAGTCCAGACAGGGAAGTTTAGGAGGCAGCCAGACTGGGGGTAGGGGCAAGCCGTGCTTGTCACCAGCAACCCCGTCCTTGGGTTCCTGGACCGCCTTCCATCTGCAGCATACTCCTTCTAAGCTGCCTGTGGCTGGGGCCACCCTGGCTGTTGCATCTGCCTAGAACCTCAAGTAACCTCGGGGCCTGACTGCCGGCAGCAGTGGGGGAACTGCTGTTCAGTGCCTGCTGTTTGTGACTTAAAAATGAAGAAAACTGACAAAATGCATTAAAAATGAAACCAAAATAAGACTTAGCAACAAAAATTGAAATTTTTGTAAGAAAATTTAAAGATTAAAAAAGCAGCAAAGAACTGCCTGTCTTCTGCCTTGGCTCACCAGGAGAGGGCACACCCCTGCGTTAGCTGAGCCACCACTGCCCCCTGGTGAAGATACAGTTCCCTCAAGTCCCGCTGCAGGGAGGGGGTGTGTGGGCCCTAGCCACAGGCATTTCCTACTGCTGTCACTCCTGGCTCCTGGGTGCCGGCTGCATATGTGGGAGCAGACAAGATGGAGCTGATCTTTGTGTCTGGTCTAGGAAATGGGCCCCTACTGAGGCCTTGAGGAGCCTCTTGAAGGAGATGGGGGCTAGGGTGACTCTTAAACTTGGGTTGGCACTTCCTCAGAATCTGGGTGCCTGGTAGACATGCCTCAATGGTGTGAACTGGAGAGACTGTTTATCCCAGAGACATCGGGGACAGCGTGGCCCCATGCCTGTTTAGTCAGAGATGGGTATAAAAGCTGTTCTGCATCAAGTAAGAGCAGTGTGGTAGCTGAAAAGAATAACTCAGTGAATTTCTTGTATCCAAATATTTAGATCTTTAATTTCTTTTATAATATAAAAGAGGTTATGACTTTTTTTTTTTTTTCCCAAAGTATTTCTATGTAGCCCTGGCTGTCCTGGAACTCACTGTGTAGACCAGGCTGGCACGGAACTCAGATCCATCTGCCTCTGCCTCCTGGATTCTGGGATTAAAGGCGTGCACCATCATACCTGAAAAGTTTGTGACTCATTTTTAAGACGAAATGTGGTATGAGATGCTGGTGACAGTACCGCCTGAGTTGTTGCTGCCATTGGTGACAGCTGAATGGTATCTGGATATGTTCAGTTTCCTGACTTCCTGCTGAGTGATGGCAGTGCCTGGGGATCCCACACTGAAACCTTGTAAAATCTCCTCTTCCAGTTAGTGAGGCCATCAGGATGGTGCCTACTTTGATTTCTTTAAAAAAAAAAAAAAAAAAAAAAAAACTCTCTTTTTGTTCTTGGGTGCAGAAGATTCACCTTGAGGGCTTTTGTGTGCCGGGCATGCACTGTGATCTACTGCACCTCTGGCCTCAGTACAGCCTTTGATGCACAAGTGCTTTCCAGGGTCATTGTAGTGGTTTGCATGGTGAGCTCACTACCTTTAATATGCCAGTGTATGACCATCTGGAGCCACAGCTCCCGAGGACAGGCCCCAGAAGCATAGAGGGGGTCAGAGTAAGTGTGTGTCATCGTGCAGAAGGGAGCTGGGAGGAAAGCTCGTCAGGCTGCGTGGTCAGGACTTGCTGCTGCTTGGACCCTGGTAGACTGCCTTCTCCAAGCCGTCCACCACTTTCATGTATTCCAGGTAGGAGCTGTAGTGTGTGCACTCGAAGCTGCTGCTCCCCCTCACATACGCCAGGAAGTCAGGGGTTCCCGGGACAATGACATTGTCAGCTAGGAGCACCGTTCCCTTGCGCAGCAGGCCACATTCCTGCAGGGGACAGACAGGGAGGGTCATGAATGCTTGGCAAAGCCAATGCAATCCATGGGCAGCTGCTCTCCCATGGAACCACTTCCAGCTCCTATTGTGCCTCGTATCCATCCCCAGCCCTAGAGGAGCACGTGGGCCACACAGTGAAGGTTTGGAGGTTGGCCTCCAACACTCTCCGCCAAGAATATGGCATCCTCGCCAACAACCCTGCCCTTGAGGATCTGCTCTGGACTTTCTATTCGAGCCAGGGAAGACACTAGATGCTAGACTCTGAGCAGGAGGGTGGGAGCAGTGGGTCCAGAACCTGTGATTGTGAGAATTCCATGTAGGATGCTTGTCTATCCTCTCTGGGAAGTATGTCAGCTGATAGCATACAAATAACTGAAGTACCTGCCAAGAAAGGGGCGGGGGTAGGGAGAGCCAGGGAACAGGACACTTGAATATCTGGTTGCCCGGGAGGCTTTGGGGGTTGCTTTTAACATAATCATGAAACAAAAGATAGCGACACAGCAGTTCTGTCTGGTGGGGTCATGTCTGTAATCTCAGTGGTCGGGAGGCTGAGGCAAGATCAATGGTTCCAGGCTACCTGGACTATGTAAGACATGTAAGGCACTTGTCTTCAAACACACTGGAAGCAACCCAAAATGGAAAGAAAAATCCAGTAAGTAGCCCTTGGCTGAAGTGTATCTCAGTGGGAAGAGCACTGCTAGCAGGCACACACACAAATAAAATCATCCCATCATGCTGCTGTCGCATAGAGAAAGGGGGCTCTGGGTCCTCACACACCAGTGCTGTGCTCTTATAGCTGACCAGGGTTCCAGCTGACCCTAGCGGGTGGGGGTGGGGTGTGGACTATGAGAGGGCTGAGGGACCCTGAGGCTGGTCAGTAAGCTCAGGTGATAGTCTCCTGCACCACAACATCCAAGTGTTTCCCTATGAATAGGACGCTGCCCAGTCCAGAAGGGAGGCCCTGCAGTTAGGGTGGGAAAGGTACAAGATGAGCATGGGGTGCTGAGGCTCAGCTAGGGACTTGGGAACATCAAGAGTTACATGTTGACTGTCAGTCAGACACTGAGACAGAAAGCTTCCGATTTCATGACAGGAAGGTATGCACTTTTGGGGTGCTGGGGACCCATGCTGCCATTCAGGAAGCATGCCTTGTCTGGGGACAGCCTCTATCCCAATAGTATTCAAGTACCAAGAGCCTCCTGAAAGGCTTCTCAGGCCACTCAGGGGATTCCAGGTAAGACTGCATCTGTGTCTGAGTGCTGGGGCTTCTATGTTAAGGAGACAGAGTACAGGACGCTATAGGTAATAAGACAAGATGCTTGCTTTGTGAGACAGTGTCTTACTGTGTAACCTGGGCTGGCCTCCCACAGATGATCCTGTCTTCAAGTACCGAGACTGTCCATGTGCAACAGTAAGCCTGGGTACAAGTAGTTTTGGTTTATGATCACTATTCTTTTTTGTTTTTTGTTTTTTTTCCGAGACAGGGTTTCTCTATGTAGCCCTGGCTGGCCTCAAACTCAGAAATCCGCCTGCCTCTGCCTCCCAAGTGCTGGGATTAAAGGTGTGCGCCCCCTTGCCCGGCACATGATCACTATTCTTAAAGGTTCTTCCTTTGGGTTCAATTCCCTACAATCATGCATTGAAAAAAAAAAAAATGAGTGTACCCATTTCCAATGTATGCCTCTCTTCTGGAGCTAATTGCCAGCTTTGAGCAGCAGCACTGAAAACCGTTAGTGTCCTAGTTTCCAAACAGCAATATTTGCTTCTTTCCTAAAAGCAGGCCTCTTCAATTACCACACACAAACAGGGCAGAAACCCAGTTCCCTGCACTTGACTCCTGTCCAGGTAGAGCCTGACTACTCAGCTGCCCGTTCTGTTTTCAGTAGGTGACATCGTGTTCAATGTCTGCCAGGGACAGGACCCTGTCTGAGCCAGCTTCTCATGGTTGACCTGGCCTGCTGGTCTCCTTTTTGCCTGCCTTCTTGGTAAAACCAGATTTTCTGGCCCTGGGCTAGCCCTGCCTCTGAACCTAATGAGCTCATGCCTGAATTTTCCTGTGTCTGTGTTCTTACATGCACCAGAGCCATCTGAATCCCACCCAAGCCACAGTGGCCCTGTCCTGCTCCTGGGCTTACTGCCTGATCCTCCCACATTCAGGACCCCACTGTATATGACATGGTATACAGCTCAAGACACTAGCTGGTAAACACCACATGGACAGCCCCATTGGCTGTGAAAGGCTGTGAGGAGACCCAGTGAGGGCCAAGGAGCCACTCCATGTCTCTTTGCAGGCCACCAGAGCAGGACAAGGTAATGTCCCTGTCACTTGGGAGTAGGGATGGCTCCCCAGTCAGAGCTGGGGTCCTGCTAGGTGAAGGTGGCTGAGCAGTGCTGAGGGCTGAAAAGGCCTAGGGAGCTGGGCATGGTGGCATATGCCTTTAATCCCAGCACTTGGGAGGCAGAGTCAAGCGGATTTCTGTGAGTTCAAGGCCAGCCTGGTCTATGAAGTGAGTTCCAGGACAGCCAGCGCTATACAGACAGAGAAACCCTGTCTCGAAAAACCAAAAAAAAAAAAAAAAGGAAAGAAAAGAAAAAAGAAAAGGCCTAGGGAGAGTACACGTGCTCCCTTGGGTACTCAGTTCTGAGTCCTTCAGGCCCAAGTGTTCTGGTCTCTGGTGCCCGTCCCACTCTCTACAATACCCTGCTTGCAGTGCAGGGAGTCCCTGGCTTGGCATACCTCTTCCTTTCCACCCACCACAGGGCCTCTGCAGCCCACAGAACTCAGACTGTCCCTGGGCCCACCTATGCCCTTGGGCCACCCCCAGCAGGGCTCTTCAAGAGGCCAAGGCTCAGTGACCCCAACAGTAACAGCACAGAGGCCATCGTGCTGAGCAGCAGTAGTTCAGCTCACCTCCAGGAGAAGTGTGTCTGGAAGGTAGCGGTCTTTCCAGTGGTCAAGAAAGACCATGTCTAATGTGTCCACATCGTACTTCTTCTTCAGCTGGGGGATAAGGTCCTGGGATGCCCCGATGAGGATGGTAACCTGGAACAATGCTCTGTCAGTACTGTGCCCACTGTGACATGCAGGAGCATGCCTGGACCCCTGTGTCTATGTCACTTTGGGGCTTTGGAGAGCAATCTGCACTGAGTCTCCCTGGCAGCCCTGGCTGTTGCTTGCTCTATGGGACAGGCCAGTAAGATCATGTGCCTAACTTGCTGGGGTTCCTTCCTTGACTCCAGTGTCAGCAGGTGCCTCCCCCACTGCCTGCCCAGCTTCCCCCCACCCCACCCCACCCCTCAGCTGCCACACTGGGCCCTACTTTGTCCTGTAGGCCTGCAAAGTCCAGCATTTGCTGGGTGATGGCAGCGTAGTCAGGGTTTATCTCCATGGTGAGAAGCCTGGCTCCAGGTGGCAGCAGGCGGGCCATTCGCACGGCTGAGTAGCCACAATAAGCTCCTAGCTCCAGCACCAGCGAGGGGCTGTACTCCCGAATCACTGCATCCATGATTTGGCCTGAGGGTGGTGAGTAGGGTGTAAGTACAGGTAGAGGGAGGAAAACCCATCCCCAACTCCAGCCTTACCCTTCTCCAGACCAGAACACACACTCCTTTCCTGCTCCTGACCTGAGAAAGGCCCTTTGTCTTCTGAAAGCCCAGAGGACCCCGCTGCACACCCCCTTGGAGAGGTCACTGGACTCTCACACACAGGGACCCCTCTCACCCACCTACCTCGCCTTTTCCAGTGTAAATGATTCAGTCTCCACAGGGGCTAGACAGAAGCGTGAACCACGATCCTCTCTCCCTCTAACAGGCTCTCCTACAAGCACTGCCATACGCACTTCAGGCTGTTGCCTGCGTGCTGCTGAGCCATGTACCTTTTGCATCACCCACGTTCATGGCCCACTCCTTCTGTGAGCAGTAGGTGTCAATGGCCTCCAGGACGCTCTGGGGGTCTCCAGGCTTTGCGTGTTGCTGCACATGGCGCAGGATGCGCTGCTCCTTTGTGCCACCCATGAGCAGGTTGTGGACTGGCTGCTGCACGAACTCAAACCAGCAAATAGCCACCAAGCCCCAGCCCAGGTGTCGCAGGAGCAGGAGGAAGGCCAGCAACAGGAGACACAATGAAACAGCAACCAACAGCATCTGCAGGGCAGGGGCAGGGAAGACAGGCTGTGTGTCATGTGCCTGTCCTGCCTGCCCACATGTTCTTGGCTTGCTTAATTGGTCCCTTGTGCCAAGGTCCAAGGTTCAGAGACTACATGAACATGGGTCAGTGCCTCGCTGGGTGAAGCCACCCTGCTCACTGGCCTGTGGCTGCAGAGCAGGCACATGTGTGCCTCCTGGAGTAGAGGACCGTGAGGCATGGTCCCAAACCCTGAGTACTTTCTCCATGAAGGCAGTGTCATTTTGCACTGAATCAGCATTCCGACTGTTTCTAGCAGAAAGAGGAACTGTGAGTACAGAATGGGCCATGTGACCTGTTTGTTCCTACAAGTGGCAGAATGTGAAGATTTCTTGGGGCGGGAGTTCTCTAGTACCAAGGTGGAAAAATAGCCTTCATCAAGCAGAGACTGTTAATGGGGCTGGGGACCTGAATAAATAATCTCTTTGGAGTGACCCTCATTTCCCAGCTGGCTTCACAGCCCGCACTGATTACCAAGCGACAGCCCTAGAATTCACCAGCCTACTCCAGAGATCTATGTCCTTTTTCCCCTATAAAATGATCATTCTTTGCCTCAGAAAGTAGGAAAGCTGTGGCCCTGTGTATTTTTATTTTCTTTTGGTTGTAGATGGAACTTTATGTGTACAAGGTAAGCACTCCACCACTAACCTCTACTGATCAACCCGTTTTCTTCAGCCAGGCTATACAGCGCAGGCTAGTCTTGAACTCCTAATCTTCCTGAGGGCTGGGGTTATAGGCACATACCACCACGCCCAGTGCTTTGTTCATTTTGCTGGGGCACATCTCCTTGTGTAAATCTCCAGGGCTGTGCAGATGTAATAAAACATGTGAGCTCTCCTCTTGCCACTAAGCCTAGCACTGACTGATTTACCAGACTTAGCTGAAGACTCATAGAGGAACTAAATGAGACACTGGGATCTCTCCCCATTGATGTAAGGAATAGCTTCAGATTGCAGATCTAAAACCACAGGGCTGGGTGAGCTCAGTAGTGTAGTGTTTATCTAGCACACAGAAGGCCCTGAGTTCTGTCCCCAATACAAGGTAAGTGTGCGCACATGCACACACACATACACACACACACTCACTCCTGGTAAGCAAGAGCTGGGGAGCATAGCCCAGGATCTAATAGATGCAGCTCACCAGCATCCCCACAGCGGACACTGGGTTCTCTAAGTTCACAGCAGAGGCTTGTGAGAACCTAAAAAGACACAAGAAAGAGGAACTAGGGAAGCTGTTCCAAAGGCTGTGGCCACTTACAGTTCCTTCCAGGGTAGAGTGCTGATCTAGGCTGGAAAGGCTTGTGGAAGAGTCTTTAGAGGAGGCAGGTCCAAGCCCTAGGTGTGAGGGCTGCTTCAGGACAGTCTCAGGAGAGAAAGAGACCTCAAAGCTGAGGCTCCACAGCCCACACGCTCATGTCACCTATTTCCAAAAGGCAGAGTGCTCACTTGGTTGCTCTGCACACACCCTGGGCCTGAGCCTGAGCCTTCATATACCCACGGGCTTCTGTCAGTCAAGTGACCTCACATCCAGATCACCCTCATGATCTGCTCTGGGAAGGGCCTGGACTCCACCTCTTACTGAGCTGAGCAGACATGGAAATTGTATGAAATTCTGAGGAACTCTTTGACAGAAACTGACTTAGAAGTAACAAAGGTCCAGCTATTCCAGCACATTCCCAGTCTCAGAGTGTGGATATCACTCCCAATCAGGGACCCTTTGGGAGAAGCAGGAGAGAGTTGCTTTGCTCAGGCCATTGCTTCCCACTCTCACACATCAGCAGTCAGTTACAGAGCACACATGTAAACCTACGGGAAACGATCCAGGGGGACAATGGTCCTTGTGGCTACTGTGCAGCTTACCAGAGAAGGCCAAGAGTGGGTGCAGCAAAGTGGGAACAGGCACCAGAGTCAGCCTGAAAGACTGTGGGCTGGGATTATGAATATTACGGAACTACCTGACGCCAGCCTCATTTCCCTCCATTCTGTGGCTCAGTTTTCCTAACACGTGCTTGGGTGTCTCAGTTTATGCTATCCATTATTATTCTAGAAGTAGTATTGGGGTGTGAGTCAATGAGCTATATTGTCTGTCCATCCATCCAAAATTCAGCTAGAGAGGTAGCTCAGAAGCTTACACAACCCTGACAGTACAATCAACAGTTTGAGGTCAGTCTAAGTATGTATGTATGTATGTATGTATGTATGTATGATGTATGTACATACACACACATATTTAAACCAGGCAGTGGTGTTACGCATCTTCAATCCTTTAATCCTCATGAGGCAGAGGCAGGTGTAACTCTGAGTTCAAGGTCAGCCTGGTCTACAGAGTGAGTTCTAGGAGAGCCAGAGCTACACAGAGAAACCCTGTCCTGAATAGCCTATATCTATCTACACAATATTTAATATATAGATATTCCTCCCCAGAGTGCAAGGCTCTTTTGCTGAGTTGAAAACTGCCCTCCTCTGCTTTGTGCACTGCGAGGAGTGGGTGGAGCCATGCCCACCTGGCCATGAGAAAGGGAGCAACTAAGGGGCAACTGCCAAACTCAAGCAGACATTACTTCCTAGAGTTTTTGCAGAACAAAAGAATTTGCAAGTGGGAAAGCCATTTGTGGTAATGCACATAGTAAGCCCAAAACTGAGGCTGATGGGCCACACTGCAGCCTGTTTCTCAAAACTCAGAAGAGACTGTGCACGTGAGGAAATGGAGACAGTGCTGGGGTAGCTCCAGGGCTCAGAACTCTGTTAAGAAGCCAGCGGCTCCTCTCATCTGGAGTCTGTATGGACCACCGCTCTGAGCCCTATTCTGCAGCCCCCTGGAATCAACTCTTTAGGAGTTCTAGGCAGGGGCCGGGCTCTGCAGATCTCACATTTAGTTGATCTTAGTTGATCAAGAGAGCATAAAAATGAAGACATGTCAGTAACCGAGAGCGAATGGAAGACTTGCTGTTGATAACATTGTTAATACTATGTATGCTGTTAAGATTCTCAGCTCTACCCAGTGGAGAAATCCATGCTAAGTTTTATTGAATCACTAGGGAGCACAAATAACCAAATTAATCTTGAAATACAGAGGTGAAGACTTACCTTCCTTATTTAAAACTAACTACAAAGCTACAGTAATTAAAACAATGTGGTAAATTAAAACATAGTGTTGAGCATTGTGACATCTGTGATTCTAGCACTCAAGAGTCTGAAAAAGATCATGAGTTTGAGGTCAGCCTGGGCCACACTAGACTCTGTCCCAAATCAACCAATCAAATCAATTTAAAAAAAAAAAAAAAAAAAAGGTTTTTTTTTTTTCAAATAAAAACAAAAGGGAAAGGAAAAGAGGATTTAGGGATTTTAGGGCTTGAGTGTTAGCTCTGTGGTTGAATGCTTATCTAACATAACATGCATAAAGTGTTTTAAAACTAGGGCACTGAGGAGAGGCTGGGATGCAGTTCAGGTGGCAGAGTGTTTGCCTGGCCTTCATAAAGCCATAGGTCCCAGCCCCACTCCAGTTTAGCATGATGGAACACTCCTATGATCCCGACATCCAGGACTGGACGGTCAGAAGACCAAGATCGTCCTTGTAAGTTCAAGGCCAGCCTGGGAAATACAAGCTTTGTGAGGAAAGCCTTTCTGTGAAGAGTCTTAACACTGTTAGTTACAGTTACTGAGGAAATGTGTAGCAAAGTCACATTAGGAAGAGCATTTTTCTGGGGCAAGATATCAGGGGCCCACACACAGGACTTCACTGAGCTGCATTGCCACCCATGTATTTTGAGACAAGTTGTCATTAAATTGCCCAGGCTGGTCCTGAACTCTATCTTCCTACAACTCCCAAGAGAATGGCTTGCAGGTCTGCATTATCAGGCCTGTTTTTGTTTTTGTTTTGTTTTGATTTTTCATTTCTATTTTAAAGTAAGACGATAAAGTTGGTAAAAATATGAGAAAAAAAATTAGGCCCCTGACACGCTAGGTGAAAACTGGGGGAAACAGTTTTATGCTCCCACAAGAGGCTATACAAAGACTCATCATGTGACAGTGCTGTGTAGCCAGGACCAGGAGCAGGTCTTCAGATATCTGCCTGCTCTTGTTTGAGCTAAGCCAGCCAGGACACTCCACAATGGGGTGTGTGTTGCCGTGGTGAGAAGTACTGACCCGTGCTACAGCACAGATGGGCCTGCAAGCAAAATCATCCAGACTCAGGCTAGCAAATAGCACAGGACTGGAAACTGAGTGGCTATGGGAGCCAAGAGAAGGGGCTAGGGAATTACTCTATTGATGGATACAGAGTGACAGCGTGGAATGATGAGAAAGTTCTGGTAAAAATTACACAATACCATGAACACCCTTCGTGCCTGACAAATGGCCAAGTCTGGTGTTTTCATCCTAAAGTTATTTACAGAAGTGCCAGAGGCCTGGAAGGGACGTTAATCATCTGTCAGTGATCCAGCAGAAAGGCTGCTTTTGCTGAACCCTGAGCAGGGTGTGTTTGGCATATATCCCCAGCATGTCCAAAACACACAAGTTCCCGGATGTGAGAAGTCTGACCTAGAGTCTAAGTTCTTAGGACACAGCCTGCATGCACACAGAAATTTAGGTTAGAATCCTCACTGTTAGAACTACTGACTTCCAGTTAGATCAAGGAGCAGGGAGCTGAGCCAGAATGAGCTTTATTACGAGAAAGCCTCAAGGTGGGTGGGAGCAAAGGGGGCCGTGTGAGAACAATGGGAGAGTCGGCTCTAAGTGGAAGAAGAGAAAGAGCCACCATCTACAGCATGGAGTGGGGTTGGGGGGAGACAACCTTCACAAGGTTCACAGCTTTTCGGGGTATGTGTATGAAGGGGAGTCAGTCTTCCTTAGCCTCTGTGACTCCTGGGTTCACTGAACCAGGTAGGTACTAGATGGAACCAAGGACTCATCCTGTAGCTGTGAGGGGGCGGGCTGGCTTCTGAACTACTCTGGCTGAGAGGGAAGGTAGGAGGGAGAGAAAAACCAGGAAAGGAGAGGGAGGGTGAAGACAGTTTGGTGGTGTGCACCTGGAATTCCAACACACAGGAGATTGAGAAAGGAGGGTCAAAGGTGAGTGAGGCCAGCCTGGGCTACATAGTGCATTCCAGGCCATCCAGGGCTACAAAAATGCCCCAGAGCTACAACAATTTTTGTTTGGCTTTAAAAAAAAAAGATTTCTGGGAACTGAACTCAGGACCTTTGGCCTCACCCTTCCACCGCATGGACCTTTCCTTGGGCAACCCAGCTTCATATCATAGATTCCCTTTCAAGTCCAAGCTCCACTCCTGCCTATGCCACCAGACAGGGCCCTCACTTCTCCGGCTGCTCAGCTCTGTGTGGTCTCTGAGACCTGAGACCCCTTACCCTTGCAGGACCCACCAAAGCAACCACCTGAAGTCAAGTCCGAAGAAAACATAAACTGGAGGGCTGGGATGAGGCTTGCATGTAACTAACTGTTGTTTGGGACCCTGCACTCCATCCCAGCACCAAACTAAACAAGCACATGTGTGTTGCCTACACATGGGTATGACTGTATGTATTCAAGCCAGACACTAACAATGGGCTTTTCCTATTGCTCTCAACCTTTTTTTCCTCCCTTAAGCAGGGTCTGGAGCTTGCAGATATCTGGCCAGGCTGGCCACTGAGCTCTGGAGATCAGCCTAGGGACCGCCCGTCCCTGGAGATGTTGTTTGGTTTAGTAGTTTGAGATGGTCTCTCTATGTAGCCCTGGCTGTCCCAGAACTCTCTGTGTAGACCAGGATGGCCTCAGACTTGCAGAGCTCCACCTGCATCTGCTTCCTGAGTTCTGGGATTAGGGTCATGTGCCACCATGTCTGGCCATTTTGCCCGTTTTCCAATGGGCTTCTTGCATTCTGCACTCAGGTCCCCAGAAGTGCACAACAAGCACAGTGCACACCAGGCCATTTTCTGGGCTTCCTTCCTTTTTTTGAGACAAGGACTCACACAGCCGAGGCTGTTCTTGAATTTTCTAGTAGCTAATGATGGCCTTCTCCCTCATTCGCCTTCTCAGTGCTGGAGTTACAGATGTGCAACCTTGCTCTGTTTCTCTCTCTGCTGGGTCCAAATCCACAACTGTCTGCCAGGCAAGATAAGCTGTCTATCTCTCCTTTAACTAAATATGTTTAGATGTACAGAATGACTAAAAGGTTCACATCTAATTAATAAATTAATGAACATATTCTTTCCACATTTAAAAAAAATGTGTGTAGTAGTGCACACTTTTTTTTTTTTTTTAAAGATTCCTTTATTTATTATATGTAAGTACACTGTAGCTGTCTTCAGACACTCCAGAAGAGGGTGTCAGATCTTGTTATGGATGGTTATGAGCCACCATGTGGTTGCTGGGACTTGAACTCCGGACCTTCGGAAGAGCAGTCGGGTGCTCTTACCCACTGAGCCATCTCACCAGCCCCAGTAGTGCACACTTTTAATCCCAGCACTTAAGAGGCAAAGGCAGGCAGTTGTCTGTGAGTTCTTGGTCTCCATAGCAAGGCCCATGACAGCCAGGGCAACATAAAGAGAGTGTGTGTCCCCCAACCCCCACCAAAAAAAAAAAAGGGGGGGTATCAGGAGCTGGGGAGCTGGCTTACTTAGCAAAATGCTTGCTATGCAAGCATGTGGGCCTGAGTTTATTTCCCAGAATGCATGTAAAAAGCCAGGCACAGAGGGAGGCAGCCACAGGACGATCCTCTGACTCATTGGGCAGTCAGCTGGGCCTATTCGGAGAGCTCCAGGCCAATGAGGGACCCTGTCTCAAACACCAAGATACTTTGTTCCTGAAGAATGACACCCAAGGGTACAAATGGACACGCACACGTGCTCACACAGATCACCATAAAAACACCGTTAGAGGTCATGAGATGATGAATTCATGTACTGTACTAATCTGTGGCAGATCCTGGCATGTGATTAACTTGTAACTATTTATTTCCTAGTTTATTTTTGTAAGATCCATGTTAACATATCTAAATATATGAGTTGAGAACACACTTTAGTAAAAAGCATGTGCGCAGTATGCTCAGTGTCCTGAGTCCTGTCCTCAGTAACACACACAGTTTATATTCACAAATATATACATAATCAATATATCATATATAATCTGTTGAGAGCCAGGCCAATCCAAGGCTCTCTTAAGAGGCCCTGAAGAAAGGACAAAGGAACCTAGTTCTATGTCCTTGCCCAGAGGCAGGCTGGCAAGGCCTACATTTGCGCCTGGGGCCAGGGACTAGAAGGAGGTAAGGTTTTATTTCCTGGGAACTTGACTTTTAAACTAACCTCCCTCACCCACACAACCCCTACTGAATGACTGCTATATTCAGCCCTAAGGCTGCTCTGTGCTTAGGTCTCTGACACCCTTGAGAGATTCTGTGTTTCCTTAGGCAACATTGCTTGATGGGGCCTGCTGACTTTGTCCCACTGACTGTCCCACGTGCCCCTGCAAAAGTACGTAAGATGGTGCACTTCTTAGTAAACTTGCTAGGAATAAGAGAGAGCTCATGTACAACTCCCAAGCTACCTGTTCTGTCTTCTTTTTCTCTGATCCTTCCTCCTCAGCATCCTGCCACTGAAGAGCAACCTGCTGGTCCAGACCAAAAGTCAGGAGCCAGGCGTGGTGGCGCACGCCTTTAATCCCAGCACTCGGGAGGCGGAGGCAGGCGGATTTCTGAGTTCGAGGCCAGCCTGGTCTACAAAGTGAGTTCCAGGACAGCCAGGGCTATACAGAGAAATCCTGTCTCGAAAAAACAAAAAAAAAAAAAAAAAAAAAAAAGTTAGTATATGACAACAAAACTATAGGAACAAGGGCTGGAGAGTAGCTCAGCCTTTAATCCCAGCACTTGGGAGGAGAGTAGGTTGATCTGTGAGTTCAAAGCCAACCAGGTCTTCACAGTGTCCAAAATCCCCCCAAATTAAAAATGTCTAAAGAAAAAAAAAACCCACACAAAAACAAATAAAAAATTACAAATGAATAAAGAATTAAGGACATGGAAGTGAATAAAATGAAAAGATGGCTTAAGCTTTGCCTCCTGTCATTCAGCACACTGTTGCTCTCTAGGGTTCTATTTTTTTATCTCGTGGTTATAAAAAGAAACTAGTTTCTCTTTAGCTATCCATGACTCATAACTATTCAGTAAATTATAGTTTGTTAAATTAAATTGAAACATTCATCTTTTCTTCAGTGTCTGATCCCTCCAAATAACAAACTTCCCAAGTACTTCCTTTCATGGTAGCAGTTATTTACAGAGCTGCAGTCAGGTCTGTTCTCTTCCAGCAGGAAACAATTGGAAACTTCAGGCAGCCTGTTGACTGGAATGCCCCGTTGGAGACCCATCACCCAGAATCAGAGAGCTTCAAGGAATTAAGTTTGAGTTTATTGAGCCAATGTTTACAAAGCCCTCTTGAAAAACCTTGCTGGCCAGGTATGGTAGCATCTGTCATCTGACCATTCTGAAAGCAGAGGCAGGAGAATTTCGGCAAGTTCACTAGCCTGGTCTACACAGCTCTAAGTTATCAAGGTACATGGAGAGACCCTGACTCAAAACAAAACAACCTCCATGTTGTCCCCCCCCCTTTTTTTTTTTTTTTTTAGATTTATTTATTTATTATATGTAAGTACACTGTAGCTGTCTTCAGACACTCCAGAAGAGGGAGTCAGATCTCGTTACGGATGGTTGTGAGCCATCATGTGGTTGCTGGGATTTGAACTCAGGACCTTCGGAAGAGCAGTCGGGTGCTCTTACCCGCTGAGCCATCTCACCAGCCCCTCATGTTGTCCCTTAAAACAAACAAACAAAAACCAAAGTGCAAAGGCAGGATGGTGTTACATGCCTTTAATCCCAGCACTGGAAGGCATCATGGATCTCTACATTGGAGGCCGGCCTGGTCTACAGAGTGAGTTCCAGGGCAGCCAGGGCTACACAGAGAAACCCTGTCTAGAACAATCAAAATAACAACACATAAATACAACGAAAAGCATTTTGCTTTCTTAGAAATGGCCTGCCTGTTTATACCAGTAAGGCGCGAGCCTCCATCATCCCTCCATGCAGACATCCTCTATAAATCTGGGTGTACCTTGCTCTCACCAAGGTCCAGGCATCCTAACGAACGTTCCTGGGGCTGCCTTAAACGTACAAGGATTTAACTGCTTCTGCTTCCTGAATGCTGGAAATAAAAGTATGTCCAGTTACAATTCTTTCTTATTTTGATTTATACGTCTGTGTGACTGTATGTGTGTGAGTGCTCATGGAGACCAGAGGAGGGCTTCCAATCTCCTAGAGCTGGGGTTACAGAGGGTCATGAGTCCCTTGAAGCAGGTGCTAGCAAACAGACCTCTAAAAGAGCGGTATTTGCTCTTAACCTTAATGCATCTCTCTAGGACCTAAATTTTGTTTGTGTGTGTGTGTTTTTTGTTGTTTTTTTTTTTTTTGTTGTTGTTGTTGTTTTGAGAAAGGGTTTCTCTGTGTATTTCTGGCTGTCCTGGAACTTACTCTGACCAGTCTGGCCTTGAACTCAGAGACCTGCCTGCCTTTGACTCCCGAGTGCTGGGATCAAAGGAAGGAGCCACCCGCGCTGGGCTTAGAATCTTTTTAAAACAGGAATAACCTCGGGCTGTGCTCAAGAGCTCAGCGGTTAGCACACCTGAGGGTACAATCACAGCACTGTACAAAAAAGTCAAAATGCTGTCTTATGTTTATCAGAACACTTTCTGTGTTTCAACAGAGAAGTACAACACACTTCGGCAGCTTATTAGATTCTTGGTTCCCTTTTCTTCTCCTCCTTCCTCTTCTATTAAGACAGGGTCTCATGTATCCCTGGCTGGGCTTGGACTTGCTGTGTAGCCAAGACTGGCCTTAAACTCCTGATCCTGCGGTTTCTACCTCCCAGACGCAGAGAACTCAAGCATGACCGTTGCTCCCCCTCATGCCCCGATTTCAGATTCTGATCTTCTTCACTATCTTTGAGGATTTATGACTTACCAGTTTCATCCTGTTTTCTTACATGCTTTGTTGATTTTGGGTGTGTGTGTGTGGGGGTGAGGGATAAGATTTCATGTAGCCCATACTACTCTCAAACTTGCCCTGGAGATGAGGTTGACATTGAATTTATCATACTCTTGCTTTATTTTTTGGGTGCTGGAAATACAGACATATGCCACAATGCCTAGTTTAATGAAGTGCTAGTGATAGAGCCCAGGGCGTCATGCATACCAGGCAAGCACTCTACCAACTGAGCTACATTCCCCAGCCTTTGTTCTTTCCTTCTGAAGTCTGAAAAACTCAAGAGGAAAAGGGGGAAAAAGTCCCTTATTCCAGGGTCAGTTTGTGTTGGCGAAAAGTCAAGAAACTTCAATACAACTGGTAAAGCTAAAATTGCCTAGAGAAAGAATAGTGTTTTCCTAAGGCATTCAAATGACAGGTAACACAGCTGGGGCTGGAAAGATCACCCAGGTCCATTCCCCAAACCCACTTAAAGTCAAACATGGTAATACATGTCTGCAATCCCAGTGCTGTGAGATAAGAAGTAGAGGCAGAAAACCCCCAGGAGCTTGAGGACCAGCTACCACAGTGTAAGCAGAAGTAAACAAGTGAAAGGAGCCTGCTCCAAGCACCGAGGAGGCGAGGGGAGAAAAGACATCCGCAGTAGTCCTCTGGCCCCCACATGCGCATCACGGTACACGCTCGGCCATACTCACACACACAAACACACCTAGAGCCAGGCATGGTGGCTCAGGAACAGCATCCCAACATGGGAGAGGCTGATGGGGGGTTTAGGCAATCTTCAAAAAAGTGAAACCAACAATAAAACTTGTACTTACTTAGGGGCCAGAATGTCTGTAATTCTGAGTTTCACTGTGGTAGATCCCTCTCATCCCCTAATAAAAATATGGACATCAGAAGACCATCTTACAGCTTCATTTGCACGGAGAAAACACTGTTGATTTTTTTTTTTTTTTTAGTTTTTTTCTCTTTCTCCAAAGGCAGGGTCTGTAACCCAGGCTGGCCTGGAAATCACTATGTAGCCGACTGGCCTAAAGTCCATGCTTCTCTTGCTTCTGCCTGAGTGCTGGGCCCACAGGTGTGTGCCGACACACTGCTTCATCTTTTAAGCTGCGTGTAAATATATCCACATGCTACATCTGGCTTTAACATCTGCCCACGACTCTCCAAACTGTTCCCAGTTCTTCTCCTTCCTCATTCCTTGACCTTTGGGACAAAAGCCTGATGGTTTGGGTCCTGCTGGGGACAGTGCTCCATGAGGCTATCCTGTCCCACTACGATCTGGGAAAGCCTGAGGGAGAACCTGACAGAAATGTCAGATTTCAACACACCAGATACTCTGGGGACAACTTCCTGCCTCGGTTACACGGGCCACGAGGGAAGTCCTCTACTGGGTGCACACACTGTTCCAGGAAATGACCACGCCTGAAACCTTGTGCTCATACACTTCTACCTCCTACACTCAGAGGATAACTCGGTAAAGCCTCCAGACTGCTCCTCAACTACCATCTCAAAGACACTTGGCACCTGGCATCTAGAAATGTGTTCAACACACGACTCAAAGACTGACTTGTGGCTAACACCAACCTTTCTGCGTCTTCTTAAGAATGACCCTCACATGTAACAGAAGATGGGCTTCTGTTCAATAGGAAGGATGCCTCGCTCCCTGGAAAAGGGTCCTCCCGTTGAACAAGAAGGCTTAGCCACATTTGGCCAAGCTCCTTTTAAAAATGTAAACTTTAGCCTCATCTCTGAGAGCTCAGGGCTGCATCCCTGGAGCAACTTTAGACCCCTCTGCAGCTTCTGTGGGAGCACGGGGAATTAGCCTAGCAGCAAAGCCATGAAGATCCTGTATAAAGCACCCTTCCCTTTCCTTCACGGATTCTGTGCTCCTTTGTTTCCCCAGGAGCCACCCACTTGTCACCTCTGCTCAAATGGAGATGACTCAGCCGGCCCCCTACTGGCGGCAGCTCCTAGGTAAAATCTGTCCCACCATTAATTAGGGTGATGGTGCTTCTCTGTGACAAGCTGTCCTCTAGGGCCCTACCCCCCCACAAGCTCCCACAAGTCGTGGCAGCTCCCACTCTTCTCCCAAGGCTTGGAGGGCCAGCAAGGACCCCTAAAGTCCCTGGCTGGAAGACTTTCTCTTTTTTATCACACTGTCTAGCACACACCCAAAGCCTGCCGTACTGCTCCTGAGCTCCAAGAGGTCCCTTTGGGGGCGTGGAGAATAGCTCTTCTTTTACAAGGAGTAACCCTGGGGCATCCTAAGGCCTCTCTCACGAACCCTTGTTGAAATTGCTCAACAGCTTTCAACTCCACTAACCATCCCTGGGCCCTGTAACTTTGACCCTAATGTTTGCATCCCAATCCAACAACTAAGTCGGACCCTCTTATGATGGGCCAGGCCCTGGATGTGCTACATTCTATCCAGGTTAAGCCCAACTCCACAGCCCCACCGAAGGACCTATCTCCCACCACAGCACTGATACTCAAGTTCCCCGTGAGAAGTGTGGAGATCTGCCTCCTTTCAGCGACCCCCAGCCAAGATCAGACCCCCCTCACAAGTGTCCCCATTCCCCAGCACCGACTCGCGCTCCCCTAGGTCAGGCCCAGTTCCCAAGGATGGGCCCTTCACCCCAGTCCCAGTTCGGTGCATGCAGATTCTGATCCCGAGTCCGAGCTCCGGGCGCGCACCACTCACCTCGTCAAGGCCGCGCACCGGTCCGACCCCCGGGGCGCGGACGCTCAGGCAGTGCGAAGGGCAGCCCTGACCGCCTGAGGTCCCCGGACCATGGCGGCGATGGTGGCGGCGCTGCGTGGATCCAGCGGGCGCTTCCGGCCGCGGACACGGGCCCTGACACGCGGGACAAGGGGCGCGGCGAGCGCAGCGGGAGGTAGGGTGGGGTCGTGGGCGGTGCACGCGGAGAGGGCGCTTGTGCGAGTGTCCACAGGGGGTCGCGGTGGCGGGGCTCTGCTGGAACGTGTCCGCGTGGGCGTGCCCGCACAGGCCAGGGTTCTGGTTAGGAGGGAGACCTGCTTCTAGCAGGCTTGCTTTCCCCCCACGTGGCTAAAATGGTGGAGGTGCCTTGCCTGAGGCCCTCCTGTGGTGACAGCAAGCCCAGTCTTTTGGGCTTTGTGTCCCCAATATTAATCGTAGCCCTGATGTCAGGGCTATGATGGGATGATGGTACCCCATTGGCCCACAACTCCCTGGGTGCAGCAATTCTTCTTATTGTTGTTCTAGTTTTTTCTTTTTGCTTTTGTCCGTCATCCCACCGGCATGTAGCCCAAGCTGGCCAGACTTCTTAGGTAGTTGCCACCGACCGTGGCCTTCTGGGGTTACAGTCATGAACTACCTTGGGTTGTTTTGGGCTTGATTTTGATTTTTTGAGTCATGGTCAGTTGGCAGTGCAGCCAGAGCTGGCCTCAAACTGCTTGCCCTTCCTGCCTCTGCTTCCAGATGCACAGATGCACCTTCATGACCTGCCTAGTGTGCGGGGAGTGAGAAGACGCTAGAAAGTCGGTGGAACCAAGCCCCAGTGCTTGTCAGGGCTCTTGAGAAGGGGAAGAAACAACTTGTTTGCACCAGGAAGAGTTATTGCTGAAATCAGGATAGTAATTAATTTCAAAGGGGAAAACTGGGTAGCCCTCAGCATGGGTCACACTACCCCCAATAGGCCAAGTTCCTCTAGAGTTTCCCAGTGGTATGATCAGTTTCCTGAGTGGTCTTCATTATGTCTTTTCATGGTGACCACCCTTAATACTGCCCCCTGAATGTGAGTGACAGAACTCAATTCTGACCACAGGGAGTGAGCATAGAGGGACAGGAGCAAGGACAGGCCAGGGTTCTTCACAGAGGCACTGGTATGGAAGGTACAATGGCTGGCCCTTGGTGTGCAGGGACTGGGCAGGTAGACTGACTGCAAGTGTAGGTTGGCAGAGGCCTTGTGGCTCAGTGGCAGAAGCTAGCCTGGGAGAGTACCAGGAAGCAGTCACTACATGTGAGGTGGGAACGCAGGGGACAGACCTTAGGGATCGAAGGTTGCTCTTTCAGTAGCTTTGCTAAGTCCCAGGTCTCTGGCTCTTCAGGGTCTCCTAGTGCTGTATATTAGGTGGGAGTGGTTTCAGTGGTTTTTGTGGAGGTTTAAAAAAACAAAACCGCCGGGCCTGGTGGCGCAGGCCTTTAATCCCAGCACTCGGGAGGCAGAGGCAGGCGGATTTCTGAGTTCGAGGCCAGCCTGGTCTACCAAGTGAGTACCAGGACAGCCAGAGCTATACAGAGAAACCCTGTCTCGAAAAACCAAAAAATAAAAAATAAAAAAAATAAAAATAAAAAAACAAAACCAAAAAACCCCAAATCAGTCAAAGAACCTGTGCCATTGGTACCGTCACCCTCTGTCATTGGTACCGGCACCCTGCATAGTAACAGTAAAATATCTGTAAAGGAGGGACAAGAGCGACCCGGCACTCACTGCTCTTTCAGAGGATCCAAGTTCAATTCCCAGCACCCACACGATGACTCCATTCCAAGGGGGATCCAGTGCCTTCATCTGCCCTCTGGCACTGTATGCCCACAATGCACAGACATCCGTGCAAATGAACACTCATACACATAAAATAAATAAAAGCCAGAGTATGTCTAAATCTGTAGACGTGAGCTTCACTGAGCTCACAAGTCTAGGGCCCTTCAAGCTGCTAGGAAGCCCTTTGTGGCTTTGGGATTTGTTTCCCACTGGGCAGGAGGCACTACTCACTGGAGGGCCCATGTCTCCCACCCCAAGGGGTTCAGGGCTTTGCTTTGGTGAGGATGCTGTGAGGGAAGATGCCACCTGCCATATGACTCCAGAGTTCACTTGTGAGTCCAGGTCAGCTTTGCCATCTGTCCTTTTGAAGCAGGAATAGACCCACGTTTTCCAGCTGAGGGGTGGGGGAGGGTGTTGTATCATCCAAACAAGAGCTAGGATAAGAAGACTGTTGGCCTCTCTGGCAGGCAGGTATACATTAGGAGACCATCTTCCTTTATCAGAGCAGCCAGGCCCTTTATTTGGACCTTGTCATGTCAATTAGATTCCTATGGCCCGGTTCTAGAGGATAGAAAGGAACTGAAGCAGGAACATGGTGGGTGGGTCCCCAGGCAGAGCTGAAGCAGAGGCATGTTCTGGAGATGAGCTGTGGGCAGAAGGACAGGCCTAAGCACAGTGAGTGAAGGCCAGGATGTGAGGGCCCCGGTAGGCTTCTTGTATCCTTCCTCATACTGACCCTTGAAACTCTCACTGTGGCCGCCTTCTAAGTTTTTATCAGGGAGCAGGCTCCTGGGTGTGCACTGTGGGAAAGCAAGTGGCCTTCGATAAGCCAGCCCTGCCAATTGTTTGGCAGCAAACAGGCAGACCGTACAATGTAGGGGGCCTCAGAGCGGTATGACCCAATGGGAGCCCCACTCGGGCAACAGACAGGACAGGCATCAGCAATGGAAGGTAGGATCCCTCTTCAGGGTAAAGATAGAGGATCTCCCACCTCTGGCACACAAAGCCTGCCAGGCTGGTCCTCATGCCAACTTGCTTCCTTTTTTAGGAGCACATTAAAGCCATCAAATAATTTGTAACTGTTCAGGCCTTCTCAGGACTGGAACCTGGGGTAGATACAGCTGTGGAGCTGCAAACCATGGGCCACCTCTAACGTTCATCTGTGTGTTCCTGCGGTGGGGTGAAGGCCAGTGACCTTGAAGGGTATGGGAGCCCAGGGTTTTTTCTGTGGCCTTGCCTACTTAAGGCAGATTCAAAAACAGGTGTGGCCATTTAAAAGTATTATATTTGACTCATGTATTTATTTAGTGTGTTCATGGGTGTGAGTGCATACATGGTCCTGGCACACATGTGGAGGTCAGAGGACAACCCTGAGACTCTTGACTGTGTGGGAGGGACTATATATATATATTCTTGGTTGCTATAATGATGAGTCACCTTTACCACTGAAAAGCATGTAGATGGAATGAAAATGTTCTTGTTCTGTCTGGCTCAGGACACTGAGTGAAATCTTGGGTTCTGAGACTCTTTTGGGGAGTTGGGGAGGTTTTTTTTTTTGCAAAGATGGACATACGCCCTAGCAGTAAGTCTCAGCACTCACTGGTGTCTCATTTGTGCGGACGGTATGGTCACCCCTGAGTGCCTTGTACCACACAGAACTGAGGGAGTGAGAGCAAGGTCAGGTGTGGGTCTGGTGCCTTCTTATCTCTTCCCCCTTCCTCACCAGGGCAGCAGAGCTTTGATCTCTTGGTGATCGGTGGGGGATCCGGTGGCCTAGCTTGTGCCAAAGAAGGTATGTAGCTTGTATTTTGTGTCTCTTCTGGTGTGTTGGGACTTCGAAGCGTTGGGGTGTCGTAGGAGAGGATGGGCCATTGTGTCCAGGAGCAGAATGTTCCAGGAACAGGTGTCTCCTCCAATCTGGAATCCACACAGGTCCTGTTTTTTTTCTAAATTTACTTTTATTGGTTTTTTTTTTTTTTTTTTTTTTTTTTTTGAGACAGGGTTTCTCTGTGTAGCCCTGGCTGTCCTGGAACTCACTCTGTAGGCCAGACTGGCCTCAAACTCAAATATCTGTCTACCTCTGCCTCCTGAGTGCTGGCTAAAGGCACGTGCCACTACCACCTGGCTTTGATTTAGTTCCTGGATGCTGGCAGTCTAATGATCAAAAACTCAGCAGGTTTGGCTCCTTCTGGCTTCTTTCCTTGACTTTTAGGTGATGTCTCTCATGTCTTCATGGGGACTTCCCTGTATCCTAATGTCTCCTTACAGCAAACACACCAGTCAGCTGGCTGACGGACCACCCTGTAACCTCATTTTACGTTATCTCCAAATACAGCCGTGTGTTTGTGTCTCTGCCGCTCTCTCTCATACAGTCATCCTCTTTGGTACTGAGGGTTGGGACTGACTCGTGGAGTTTAGCAGAAAGGATACAGTTCAGCCCATCGCTCTTCCCAACTCCCTCCCCCTTGGTTTGGCTTCTGTGGGACAGGTTCTGACGTGGCCCTGAATGACCCAGAACTTGTTCTATAGCCGAGTCTGACCTTGAACTCCAGATCCTTCTGCCTCACCTTCCCAAGTGTTTACATTACAGATGTGAGCCCCCATGCCCAGCTTTGGATGTGTGTGTAGAATTCTCTAGGGAAACTGGAGCAGCTGAGTATATGATGTATTTCTTTTGGGGGTTTCTTCCCCTTCCATTTTCTCAGCAATATTTTGTAGCTTGTTCTCCCTCCACTTTCTCTCTGCCTCTTTATTTATCTCCACACACACACACTTGCTCCGGGCCCCTCTTGCTCGAGCCCCATTCGCTCTGGCCTATAGTTTTTTGTTTTGTTTTGTTTTGATTCTCATTACGGATGGTTGTGAACCACCATATGGTTGCTGGGATTTGGACTCATGACCTCTGGAAGAACAGTCAGTGCTCTTAACCACTGAGCCATCTCATCAGCTCTTTTTCTCTTTATTTATCAAAAATCTTTTTTGAGATGTTGGAAGATGTTGGAAAGGTGGCTCCGTGGTGAAAAGCACTGGCTGCTGTTGCAGAGGACCTGGATTTGGTTCCCAGCACCTGTGAGGCAGCTTGCAACTCTCTGTAACAAGTCACAAGGGATTCAGTATCCCTGGATGTGGTGGTGCATGCCTTTAATCCTAGCACTCAGGAGGCAGGCAGGTCTCTGTGAGTTGAAGCCATCCTGGTCTACAGAGCAAGTTCCAGGACAGCCAGGTATAGTAGTGCACACCTTTAATCCCAGTACTCGGGAAGCAGAGGCAGCTATATCTTTGTGAATTAGAGACCAACCTAGCCTACCCAGTGAGTTCAGAGGCAACCACAACTACATAATAGAGACTGTATCCCAAAAAAATAAAAAAAAAATTTAAAAAGATATAAAAATAAAATTGTTTTGAGACAGAGTTCAATTATATAGCCCAGGCTGAGCCCAGATTCTCAGTCCTTCTGCCCACACCTCTGAAGTGCTTGGTTACAGGCGATCACCTCATTGTTTTGTTTTTTATTATGTTCTAGCTGCAGTTTCCCCTCCCCTCCCCCAGCATCCCCGACTCCACCCACTTACAGGGTTTTGTTTTTTTTTTTTTTTTTTTTTTTTGTTTTTTTGGTTTTTCGAGACAGGGTTTCTCTGTGTAGCCCTGGCTGTCTTGGAACTCACTTTGTAGACCAGGCTGGCCTCGAACTCAGAAATCCACCTGCCTCTGCCTCCCAAGTGCTGGGATTAAAGGCATGCGCCACCACCGCCCGGCCCACTTACAGTTTTTAGTGTGTGAATTTCTAGCTTGTTTCTTATTGCCATGCTAAGACATCTAACCAAAAGCCACTTAGGGGGTGGGGGTGGGGGGGTGGAGAGATGGCTCAGCAGTTAAGAGCACTGATTGCTCTTCCAGAGGTCCTGAATTCAATTCCCAGCAACCACATGGTGGCTCACAACCATCTGTAATGGGATCTGATGCCCTCTTCTGGTGTGTCTGAAGACAGCTACAGTGTATTCACATAAAATAGATAATTAATTAATTTAAAAAACCAAAACAACAAAAGCCACTTGGGGCAGAAAGTCTTTAATTGGCTTGTACTTCCATGTTAACCTCCATCACGGAGGACAGTAGGGCAGGAGGACAAGGCAGGAACCTGGAGGCAGGAAGTAGGACAGAGCCACTGAGGAATGCTGCTTACTAGCTGACTCCCCCGGCTTGCTTTGATAAGAAACCATTAGACCTCCTGGCTAGGGATGACACCACCCACAGTGGGCTGGTCCCTTCCACATCAATTACTAATCAATAAAATACCCTCACAGACTTGTGAAAATACCCTACAGACCAGTCTGATGGAGGCATTTTCTCAATTGAGGTTCCCTCTTACCAGCTTTTATAAAGTTAGTTTTTGTCAAAAAACTAACCAGTATAATTGATGCTTTGTCATTCTGATACATGAAGATATCACTATTGAGCCATAAACTTCCCTTTCCTGTTTATCTCCAAGATCACAGGTTACTATCACAAGGTCAAAAATCAATACAGAGTTAAAAGCTCCACAGTCTTTAAAAATGCCAATACTTTAAAAGTCCACGTTCTTTTTTAAAAACTCCAATAGTTCTTTGAAAGTTCAAAGTCTTTCAACTTCAGGCTCCTGTAAAATGAAAAAAGTTACATACTCATTCCGAGAGGGAGGAACCAGGGCACAGTTACAATTAGATCAAAGCAAAACCAACATCCAGCAGTATAAATCAAGCCCTGTAGCTCATTGTCCAAGGTCTGGGCTCCAAAGCCTTATGCAGCTCCACCTCTCCAGCTTTGCCCTCTACAGCACACATAGGCCTTCTTGTAGGCGCTGACCAGCTCCACATCACAGCTGCGCGGTCCTTGCTGGTCATCCTGTGGTCCTGGCATCTCCAGTGTGCTAAGGCATTCACTACAAGTGAGGCTGACCCTCACTAATGGTCTCCATGTTTCTCTGCAGAGACTCTGACCCTGCCACATGGTGCCAAGGCTCAACTTCTCCCCACGGCTCCTTCAGGCAAACCAGCACTCTGTGGCATACTCTTATACATTACCAAGTTTGGCTGCCAGCTTGAGATGTAGCCTTGACCCCTTTGGACTCTGGCTTCCTGGAAGAGTTTTGCTGGTTAATGATGTTGGTTTCTTAATTGAAGCTAATTTCTCAGCTACAGCTGACCGGTAACTATTGTCCTAGTAAAGCAAAGGTTTCACTTCAGCAGGGTTAGTCTCTTAGTCATAGCTGATGCTTCATCTCCAGCTGACCAGAAACCATTGTCTTAATTCAAATATACCACAAGAATAACCCCACTAGTTGTCCTTCTGAGACGTCACAGGCCAGGCCTCCATCATCTGCATTTCTCTCCACGTTCTCCTTCCAAGCCTCCACAGAACAGCCATTTAAGCTCTGAGCACTCAATGGCTTTTCTAGCCTAAATCTTCAAACACTGCCAGAGTCCTCCCAAAACAACATGGTCAGGGCCTCACAGCAATACTTCATAGTCTTCATGTTGACTTGTGCTTCCAGTTCGCTTTCTGTTGCTATAGAACAGTCTGATCTAAAGGAACTTGGGAAGAAAAGGCTTCATTAGGCTCACCCTTCCAAGCCGCTGTCCATCATTAAGGAAGTCAGGGCAGGAGCTCAAGGCAGGAACCTGGAGGCAGGAGCTGAAGCAGAGGCTGCTGGGAAGTGCTGCTTACTGGATTGCTTCCCTGGGCCTTGCTTTTTTATTTATTTTTTTCTTTTAAAGATTTATTTATTTTATATGAGTATACTGTAGCTGTCTTCAGACACACCAGAAGAGGGCATCAGATCCCATTACAGATGGTTGTGAGCTTCCATAGGGTTGCTGGGAATTGAACTCAGGACCTCTAGAAGAGCAGTCAGATCTCCTAACCACTGAGCCATCTCTCCAGCCCTCACTTTACTTCTTTATACACTCCAGGACCACTCAGCTATGGGTGGCTCAACTCACAGAGGGGTTGGATCTTCCCACAATCATTAATCAAGAAGACATCCCACAGGCTGGCTGTCTTAATTAGGGTTTTATTGAAATGAAGAGACACCATGACCAAGGGAACTCTTATAAAAAAACAATTTAATTAGGGCTGGCTTGCAGGTTCAGAGGTTCAGTCCATTATCATCATGACGGGAAGCATGGCAGCGCTCAGGTAGGCATGTTATTGGAGAAGAAGCAGAGAGCTCTACATCTTGAGCGACAGGCAGCAAGGAGGAGACTGTGTGCCACTGGGCGCAGCTTGAGCATAGGAGATCTCAAGGCCCGCCACACAGTGACACACTTCCTCCAACAAGGCCACACCTCCTAATAGTGCATAACCACCATCATTTAGAACATTTTCATCTTCACCTGGGTACCCTCATTATTA
Organism: Mus pahari; assembly: GCF_900095145.1. NCBI lineage: Eukaryota > Metazoa > Chordata > Mammalia > Rodentia > Muridae > Mus > Mus pahari. Next base: position 14,178,802 of record NC_034601.1, read on the forward strand.
TTACTATTATTGTTGTTATCATTATTACTCATTAGTAATCACCCTCCCCATTTTTTTCATCCCTTCTCTTCCCTGACCCTTGTACCCACTACTCTCTGTCTTAGGTTTTGCTTCTTCTCAGCACCTCATATCAATGGGATAATGTAATCTCTGTCATTTCTTTAACTTGTTGGGATGTCATCCATGTTCATTCATGATACAGTTTGTCTCAAGACGGCCCTCCTTTTTATGCTGAGTAACATCATACATTCCCTCCAGCCCCAGGTCCCCACCTCACTTCTGCCCGACAGGTGGTCCTTGTGTGCCACAGCCACTCTGTCGGTGGCTGGGGAGGCTGAAATTGTGTGCTGTCAGTCTAGACTTGGCTCACCCTGAACATCAGTCGCTGGGAGCAGGAACTCTAGGAGCGGGGCATCCTCTCATGTCCTCAGTGTCGGGTGTGAACGTTGGAATCTTCAGAGAGGCTGCGGGCCTCCTGCCTGCAGGCAGCAAGCTGGCTGGGTCCCCGGAAGGGCTGGTACAAAGCTGGGCAGCTCCATGCCAGCTCCATGTCATGCTCACCTGCAGATGTTCTTGTCATTTCAGCTGCTCAGCTAGGAAAGAAGGTGGCTGTGGCTGACTATGTGGAACCGTCTCCCCGAGGTAGGCAACCCAGACAGAAGCCATGACTCCTAGTAGGGGAGTAGGGACACAGGACACAACTCATATTCAGCCTAAAGTCATATGCCCATAGCCCCACAGAGTGTCTTGTTCGACATACAAACATTTCTACAACATTGTTGTTTTAAATGACTGGTGGGTGCTGATGGAGCGAGCACTGGCTGTCCTTCCAGAGCACTGAGGTTTGATTCCCACCTGTTGGCTCATAACTGGCTGTACCTCCAGCCCCAGGGGACTTGACACCCTCTTCTGGCCTCTGTGAGCACTGCACACATACATTGACCCAAAACACCCATAGACACAAAAATGATAAAATGTTCAAAACAATTTTTAATTAAAAATGTATTTTATGTACATCGGTGTTTTGCCTGCATGTGTGAGGGAGTCAGATCCCTGGAACAGGAGTTACAGACAGTTGTCAGCTGCCATGTGGGTGCTAGGAATTGAACCTGGGTAGTTAGTGCTCTTAACCACTGAGCCATCTCTCCAGCATCTCAATTTTCTTTTAAATGATTCTGAGTATAGACATAGGGAGCAAATCCATATGGGAAGGCTCAGTTGGGCCAAGCTCAAGTCACAGAATAGAAGGTCCTAAAGGCATTCTGAACCTGCAGAATGGAAGCCTCTTGCACTCCCCTACATGGGAAATCAAATCTATTTCTACCAGTGCTTGGGTGACTTGGTGACAGAATACTTTCCTGGCATGTGCAAAGACTTGGGTTCTGACCCCTGCAACACACATACACATGCATACACACACACACACACACACACACACACACACACACACACACACCCATACACACACATATGTGTTTTTTCTGATATTCTAGGTACCAAGTGGGGCCTTGGTGGCACCTGTGTCAACGTGGGTTGCATACCCAAGAAGCTGATGCATCAGGCTGCACTGCTGGGGGGCATGATCAGAGATGCTCACCGCTATGGCTGGGAGGTGGCCCAGCCTGTCCAACACAACTGGTGAGAAGCCCTTGCCCTCGGGTGGGTCCCCTTGAGAGGAGAGATTTGCTCTCTGCCACTCATCTGTAACCGTGAGCTTTTCCACCTGGCCTCCTCTTTGATCCCAGAATAATGCTTCTGAGACTTCTTATACATGAATAAATGCCTGGGCCAAAAGCCTTAACTTGCTCCTTGACTGTCTCTTAACTTCATTACCTGTTTACTCTCTTCTAAGTCCCACCACTTAGCTAGTTACTTCTATTCAGGTTTATGTGATTGTCTCCTCCCTTCTCATCCAGAGAATCGCCCTCTCCCCACCTGCTGGAAGTCCCACCTCCTATTTCCTGCCTCAGGTCATTGGCCATAGACTTTTTTATTGACAGGTGATGCTTCTGTACAGTTTACAAGGGATTTTCTTTACTCTCAGCCTTTTAAACATATCTGCAAAATGGGTATGGTGGGGTACACCTGTGGCCCAGATTCAGAAGGCTGAGGCAGGAGGATCTTAAGCTTGGGGCCAGCCTGGGCTACTTAGAAAAACCCTGCCCCCCTCCAAAAAAATAAAGTTACCATACTTCTGTTTCCCAATATTCCTGAGGTACGTGGTCTTCGCTTACTGCCTGAATGAATGCTGAAGCCCATTCTGCTGCTGTGGGTTTCATGTTTTTGTGTGTGTGTCAACAGGAAGACAATGGCAGAAGCCGTGCAAAACCATGTGAAGTCCTTGAACTGGGGTCATCGTGTCCAACTGCAGGACAGGTATTGAAACTCTCAGGACCCAGTGGCCATGTGATGTGGCCCTGGCACCACCTTCCTGGCCTTCTTATGGTTATTTTATACCCGTGAAAGCATTCACTGCAGCACAGTTAGTAACATGAGAGTTATAACATGAGAGTTATAACATGAGAGCTCTGGTGGGGGATGCCCCAGGGGCCTGGAACTGGGGAAATGACAGCAAAAGAAGGGTGTGCTAGCTGAATGGCTGGAGCTGATGAGAGAGTGACAGGCAGGAGAGGCCGCAGGCCTCAGCCTGTGAATGGGACTGGGTGGACTGATGAGCAATGACAGGCTGGTCACCCAGGGGGTGACAGGAGGACCACTGTGTTCCTCCACAGTTTAGAGCATGGAGCTTGGTGAGCCCTGGGTCAGGCAGCAGACGGTATGAGGGGCAGCTTTCCACTCGTGTGCTCCTGCATGTATGTCTGTGTACCACCTGTGTGCTTGTTGCCTACAAAGGTCAGGAAAGGATGTTGGTCCTAGGAACTGTTATGGCAGGTGATTGTGAGCCACCATATGGGTGCTGGGACTCAAACCCAGTCCTCTGGAAGAACAATCAGTGCTTTTAACCACTGGAGAGGCCCAGTGTGGCATGCTTACTATGTGCCTGTTACTGTTTTTTTAAAGATTTCTTTTATGTATATGAGTACACTGTTGCTGTCTTCATACACACCAGCATCGGATCCCATTACAGATGACTGTGAGCCACTATGTGATTGCAGTTGCTGGGAATTGAACTCAGGACCTCTGGAAGAGCAGTCAGTGCTCATAACCACTGAGCCATCTCTCCAGCCCATGTCTATGTTATTAAAGCTCTCTCTTGATTGCCAAGATAAGAGAAAGCTGGACCAGAGAGGAAGGGAGAGGGACCTGGACACTGATTAGTACTGCTTCCGTGTGGCTTTGAGATGGGAGGATGGGACAGTGCTTACCATAGCCCTGTTCATACAGCCTCACCGTGCCTGCTCCCCTGACCGCCTCAGTACTTAAGTTTATATGGTAGGCACGGCTCCCATGGGACTTCCCTCTTGGAGACCTGGTTCCCTCCCTCTGCCAGTCACAGTTTGGGGCTCTTGGGATGTACCAAGCATAGCTCTGTCCCTGTTTTGACAGACCAAGTGCTCTGGCTTCCCGGTGTGCCTTCCCACAGGCAGCTGGCCCGGGGCTGGAGTTGTGTTTCTTCTTTCTCGTTCATTAAAACCATCTTTACATGCGTTTATTTATTTGCATGTGTGTGCGGCCCAACTCCAACTCTGCTTCCTAGCAGCCTGCATGGCCCTACTTGTCTAACCAGCCCTGAAGGCTGAGTCTGCAGAGGAAGTGTTTGAAAAACCTTAATTTTCAAGACAGGTATGGTGGTGGTGCACACCTGTAACCCTGGTTTGCAGGTTCTGTGGAGGTGGGGGCAGAAAGATCAGGGGTTCAGAGTCATCCTTAGCCACATAGTGACTTTGCTGGCTAGTTCTGTGCCAACTCAACACAAGCTAGAGGCCTTTGAGAGGAGGGAATATCAACTGACAAATGCCTCCATAAGACTGGGAGTAGGTCGGGCGATGGTGGTACACACCTTTAATCCCAGCACTTGGGAGGCAGAGGCAGGTGGATTTCTGAGTTCGAGGCCAGCCTGGTCTACAAAGTGAGTTCCAGGAC
>NC_034601.1:14183665-14228777 GCF_900095145.1 Mus pahari
GAACTCAGAAATCCGCCTGCCTCTGCCTCCCAAGTGCTGGCATTAAAGGCGTGCGCCATCACCGCCCCGCTAGTTGTGACGTTTCTTCAGCAATAGAGACCCTAACTTGAGTTTGAGGGTTTGAGGCCTAGCCTAGAATACCCGAGACCCTGTTTCCAAAAAAAATAAGATAAAAAAGAAAAGGCAATCTTATCTTTATGTTGCAGGAAAGTCAAGTACTTTAACATCAAAGCCAGCTTTGTGGATGAGCACACAGTTCAAGGTGTCGACAAAGGCGGGAAGGCGGTAAGTGTCACCGGCCTGTCTCTGTGGCTCCTCTGGCACCTGACTCCAGTTCTGTTTGGCCTGGGCATTGATCTGGTGTTAACAGCTGCCTTTGAAGTCACACTTCTTCAGAGTGATTCATCAGCTGGGTGCAGTGGCCAAGCCTGAGATCCCAGTACTAGGGAGGCAGAAATGGGAGCTTGAGTCCTAGACCAGCCCTGGGCTACATAGTGGGACCTTGTCTCCCCGACAGGGACACATGTAGACGTATGGGGGAGAAACAGATACATGTACACAAGGCATGTGCACACAGACACATGCACACATAGGCACATGCATGTAGAGATGCTAGCACACAGACTTGTGCACACACAGATATGTGCACAGACATGTGCAGACATGCACACACACATACACGTAGAGACACAAACACAGATTGAACAGAGGTAGGGGTCTATTTCAGTGGCAGAAGGCTTGCCTAACCTGAGCTAGATCAGTCCTTAGCTACACACACCCCTTGTTAAGCAGTTCAGATGCCACAGCTAGTTTTCCTGCAGTTTGGGGTGAGAGTCACTCCCTTTCTGCAGTGTTTGTGGGGCTCTAAAGAGGCAGGGTTTGCAAAGGCCTTGTATACTGTGAAGTGTGTGGAGCTGGAACACCTCACTCCCTCTTTTGCCTGGCCCTCCTGTTGAGTGGACATTGTGAGACCCCTGCTCTGTGACTTAGACATAACGGTAGAGCATCCCACTACAGCAGGGGTCACAGGAAGCCGCAGCCACCGAAAGCATTTGAGCACTCTGGCAGCTGATCGTTCACTGTTTGACAGCCAGTGACCGTTCACTGTTTGATTGACATATGGTTCTCTGTTTATCCTTAGACTCTGCTTTCAGCCGAGCACATAGTCATTGCTACAGGAGGACGGCCAAGGTACCCCACACAAGTGAGTGGCTTGCTCTGTCCCTCCTTCCTCTGCACTTTGCCAGGCCTCCCTGAATCTACACCACATGGCAGTGGCTCGGGGCCACTCCACACTGCAGGCTCCTCCTGAGGCCTATGTCCTCTCTTTTCCTTCCTCGGTGTTTAGCTCTGTGCTGTCCAGGATGCTTCTGATCACCTGGGGCTCGTGTCTGTCCACTTCAGCCTCCAGGGTTAGCTTTGACTGAAATGTGTGGCGGGCATCACACCTGGCCTCTGTTCCTTCCTCCACGCCTCCATTGTCACGTGCTTTTCTAACTTCAGAACTCCAGGGCCACCATCCAGGACTTCAGTCTTGCCCTTCACCTACCCTGGCCACCCAGCTCCTTAAAAGTTTGAATACAATTCACTTAGCAGAAGTTCCCTTTAGGAGGGAGGCACAATGGTTTAATACACTCAGAGCACCTCTTCCACTTCCCGCCATCTCTAGATCCTTTTCAGAATTCCAGGCTGATTCTTTATTACAGCTCCCCTGGTTTCTAGATTCTAAGGTGCCTCGTACAAATGCATACGACATAGGTGCTTTGTGTTGGTTTATCTCACAAGTATAATGTGTTCAGTATACCTACATGTATCAGATTCTTCTTCTTTAAGACTGAATGATATTCCATTTTATGCATTGGTGCCTTTTGCTAATCTGCCTGGCCCTCGGTGAATGCCGTGGTTGCTTCCTCTTTGTGGCTCTCATGAATCACGATGTGCTGTGAGTACCCGCATGAGAGGTTTTTCTGGAGTTTGTTTTAACTTCTTTTGGGTGTTTATGAAGAATGGAACTAGGTCACTAGTTCATTTGGCTTAACCTCTGAGAGACACTAGTTTGTTTTCCAAAGAGGCCACACCATATTTACTCCCTGCAGCTGAAGCTGGAAGTCAGTTTCTGGTTTCTCCACATACTTCAGGGTTTTTGGTGAAAGCAGAATATTTCAAGTAACTCATGTGGTGACTCCCCACTGGGATCTTTTCATTGCTATGGTGATTTCTCTGAGCTGGTTTTATGAGGCATTTCTTTTTTGTCATGTATGGCCACTGGAGTCTACCTAAGAACCTTATTGTCGGCTCAGGACTGCAGAGATTTCCTTGGGAAACCAGGAACCGTGACATCTCTGCATGCCTGTGGGAGCCTTCCGTGCATACTGTATTCTGCATGACTGTCTCAGATCTACATCAGGAGGATGGAGCTGCCACTCCTACTTTCTGCATGCTTGGGAAAGAGCCCAGGACATAATGTGCACAGAGTCACCTCCTATCCCCAAAGAGACACAACCTGAAGATATCCAACCATGAAACTCTCCCCTCATGGACCGAGAGAACCCCAGAACCTGCAGAATGGGGGTTGCTTTTTCAGAAACCCTGGGGACATGCCAATGGCGGTCTTAGCACATGAGTCCTCTCTTCCTCCATAGGTCAAAGGAGCCCTGGAATATGGAATCACAAGTGACGACATCTTCTGGCTGAAGGAGTCCCCTGGGAAAACGTAAGGCCTGGGGTATGTTGTGTTGCTGTTATCTGCTTTCTTCCCCTACTGGAGCCAGAAGGTCATTCTCTAAAAGAAGGAAAGACAGCCCTTTGTAGACCCCATGTCCCTTGACTATCTCGAAGGAGATGGCATGAGTGCTACAGATAGAGTCAGCTATTCATGATACAGGGCAGTGGCTGTCAGCAGCATCCCCCGTACCCTGGTATAGAAGATCCTCCCCTCCCCTCTCTGCTTTGTGCATTGAGCATGCTCCAAGCTATGGCCAGGTGTGGAGGTGAGAGCACATATGCTAAATGTGCCAGCCTGCCCAGAGCTCCTCTATTCTTGGATACTGGATGCAGCCAGCTCCCACAATTGTGCAGACTTCCTGCTTGCAGAGACCAGAGTGGCCACGAGAGGGCAACAGAAGCTTGCACTTTCAAGCAAACACTAGTGGAAAACAGTAGCCCAATGGTGGGCTGGCATATGCACTTGAGTGTGTGCATGTGCACATATGTATGCTGGTAAATATGTAGGTGTAAATGGTGTGTATGTTGGAGAGTGTACACAGGTGTGAGGATTTAATGTGTATGTATGCACCGGATTTATTTCAGAGAGTGCAGATCTCTAATTTCTGTGTGTTGGAGCATATGAAAGACACTGCCCCATACCCATGGCACTTGGGGTTGAACCTAGGGCCTCGATAAAGTTAGGCAAGCATTCTGTCTTGGAATCTATATTCCCAGCTCCAAGCTCCTTTGTTGTTGTTGTTGTTGTTGTTGTTGTCTTGAAACAGGGTCTCTGTGTAGTCCTGGCTGTCCTGGAGTTTGCTATGTAAACCATACTGTCCTCAGATTCACAGAGCTCCACCTGCCTCTGTCTCCCAAGTTCTCCGATGAAAGGTGTAAGCACCTGCACCTCATCATGCCTAGCTGTCAAGATCCTGAAAAACAGGGCTGGAGGGATGGGTCAGTGGTTAAGAGCTCTTCCAGAGTTCAAATCCCAGCAATCACATGGTGCCTCACAGCCATCTGTAATGGGATTCAATGCCCTCTTCTGGTGTGTCTGAAGACAGCTACAAGTGTATTCATATAAATAAAATAAAATAAATAAAAAGACCCTTAAAAACAAACAAACAAACAAACAAAATCAACCAAAAAAAATCCAAAAGAAAACCAAAAACTTATTATTGCATATAGGTGTATCCTTGGTGTGTGTGTGTGTGTGTGTGTGTGTATGTGTGTATGTGACACGTGTATGCCACTGCATTTTCAGACGTCAGAGGATAAGGTGGAATTTGATTGTCTCCGTCTACCTTTGTATGGATTCTGTGGGCTGAGCTCAGGTCTCCAGGTTTGCACAGCTAGTGCTTTTGCTCTTGCACTGGGCCACCTCATCTGGCCCACACAGTTTATCTGTTTAGTGTGGGGTTGTGCATGTGGAGCCCAGAGGACCACTTATAGGAGTCAGTATTCTACCTTGTGGGTTCAGAGGTCAAGACCGGATTGTTGTGCTGGTGGTTGGCATCTTTATCTGCTGAGCCATGTCTCTGACCCTGCTGAGCCATGTTGCTGGCCCTGCTGAGCCATGTCGCTGGCCCTGCTCAGCCATGTCCCTGGCCCTGCTGGTTATTGGCATCTTTACCTGCTCAGCCATGTCACTAGCCCAACTCCTTTCTTTTGAGACAGGAGCTCATATAGCTTAGACTGGCTTTGAACTCACAGTGAAGACAAGGATAACCTTGAACTTCTGATCCTTCTGTCTGTACCAACCGGCTTCTGGAATTACAGGCATGCTCCATCATGCTTGGCTTCTTTTTCCTTAAAAACAACAAAACATTTTTTATTGCTTTATTTATTTATACATAATGCTCATACACATACAATTATGGTATGATACATGTGTACAAGTTAGAGAACAACTTCAAAAATCTGTTCTGTCCTTCCACCATGTGGGTTCTGGGGGTAGAACTGGGCCTAGGCGCATGTGCCTTTACTGTGGACCAGCTGTCTGGCCCTTCCTTCATTTTTTACAGCTGACACATTAACACACCAGCATCTCACACTTTGTTTATCTACTCATCCATGGACAGGCAGTGTGAACTGCACTGCTGTGAAGTGGGTACACGGATGTCTACCTGACTCCTGCTCTCCACTCTCTTGAGCATGGGAGTGGAATTGTTGGCCTGGAAGGGAATTACGCTTTTCAGACTTCCTTCAGTAGTTCAATACTGTGTTCCCACGGGTGGTGTTCTCACTGGTGGTGTTTTCGCTGGTGGTGTTCCCGCTGGTGGTGTTCTCGCTGGTGGTGGTCCCACTAGCAGTGTTCTCACTGGTGGTGTTCTCACTGGCGGTGTTCACACTGGCGGTGTTCCTGCTGGCGGTGTTCTCACTAGTGGTGTTCTCACTGGTAGTGTTCACACTGGCGGTGTTCTCACTGGTGGTGTTCCCACTGGTGGTGTTCTCACTGGTAGTGTTCACACTGGCGGTGTTCTCACTGGTGGTGTTCCCACTGGTGGTGTTCTCACTGGTGGTACACCTGGGTCCATGTTGCTGCACCCTTACATTTGAAGAACACTGATCTTAGTTTATATATACTTACTAAGGAAGTCTCTCCTAGAAGCAGAAAAGTGGAGTTCAAGTGTCTTTGCTGACAAGCTGGCTGTTGCCTGTCCCCTATGCTCTGCTGCTGACTTCCCCCTCATTCCCATAACATGGGCATTGACAGTATTTTTGTTGTTGTTGTTGTTAGTTTTTGTTGTTTTTCGTTTGTTTGTTTTTTTCAAGACAGGGTTTGTCTGTGTAGCCCTGGTTGTTCTGGAACTCACTCTGTAGACCAGGCTGGCCTCAAACTCAGAAATCTACCTACCTCTGCCTCCCAAGTGCTGGGATTAAGACAGTATTTTTTTAAGACACAGAATGGAATGTCCCTCTTCTCATTCCCAGTATGTGACTATCACTGTTGCCCATAGTCCCTCCCTCACACTGAGACTGAGTCCTTACTGACGCATGATGACTGATGCATGATGACTGCCGCATGATGACTTCCACTGGATCACTAGACTGTGCTTTGCCTTGTTTGTTTGTTTGTTTGTTTTTTGAAACAGTGTTTCTCTGTGCAGCTCTTGTTGTCCTGGAACTCACTCTGTAGACAAGGCTGTTCTCTGTCTCCTGAGTGCTGGGATTAAAGTGTGTGACACCACTGCCCCACTTGTGATTTGCCTTTTGTAAAAAGGTTATTTATCTGTATGAGTGTTTTGTCTGTCTGTCTGTATGTCTGTGTACTACATAATGCCTGGTACCTATGTAGGTCAGAAGAGGGCATCAGACCCCCTGGAACTGGAGTTATGGGTGATTGATTATAAGCCACTCTGTGGGTGCCGGGAATCCAACCCAAGTCCCCTCAAGCAACGAGTACCCTAAAGCACTGAGCCATCTCCCCAGCCCCTGCCTTTTGTCCTTTGACTTTTTTGGATATTTATGCATTTACTTCGGGGTTTTTTGGTTTTTGTTTTGTTTTGTTTTGTTTTGTTTTTCGAGACAGGGTTTTTCTGTGTAGCCCTGGCTGTCCTGGAACTCACTTTGTAGACCAGGCTGGCCTTGAACTCAGAGATTCCCCTGCCTCTGCCTCCCAAGTGCTGGGATTAAAGGTGTGCTGCACCACTGCACGGCTGACATAGGGTTTTTTTGGTTTTTTTTTAATTACTTTTATTTTTTTAGAGTCCAGTCGTTGCCCCCTCCCCAGTTTTTTGTTTGTTTGTTTGTTTTAGACAGCCTCACAATGGAGTCCAGTTGATCTGGAACTCACTATGCTGCCCAGGTGACCTCAAACTTGTGATTCCCCTGCCTCAGTTTTCCAAGTCTGTAGTGCCACTACCCATATTTCTCAAATTCTTTTTACTTTTTAAATTTATTTTCAGAGCTGAGGACAAAACTCAGACCCTTTCACATCCTATGGAAATGTTCTACCACTGAGAGGCTTCCCCACCCAAAGTTTTAATTTTTATGTCAGCAATTAGCATTGTCTTTTAGACCATAATAATTTCTAGGTGTGGAGAGATCTGGACTTGACCCAGGGCTTTGTACCAGGAAACAGGTCCTGAGCTCCAGCTCCAACCCCTTGTCTGTTTTTCTAGCTTTGTCTGTCTGCTAGGTGGAACACACTTTGATTCCATGGGTCGTCTTTTCATGAATTTCCTGGCCCCCTCTGAAATTCAGAGTGTCTCTATGTGAATAACCAATCCTGTGGTCCTTGGCCTTGTATCTGGCTGGGTCCCCCCTCCCCTCATCTCTTCTTTATCTTCCAGCTGGTTCAAATATCAGAGATGGCCCTGTATTGCACACCATAAAGATTCTTTGTAACTTAGAGATGTACAAATGGTTTCTTTCCCCTTTAGATGTAACCTAAATCTCTCTTTGCTCTTAATGGCTTTTAGATTTATTACATGTTCAGAAGGGCCTGTCCCGCCTCCAGCATGGTTCTTGGTTTGGTTTGGGTTTTAGTCACCTCTGGCTGGATGTTTTTTTAATGTTTGGGGCCTGGTTGTCCTTGCCTGTGGGTTGAATTGCTGCAGTGCCTGCATAACCCGCTGCCTGTCTGCAAGCAGTGCTGCTGCTCATGGCTGCTAAGCCTGCCTTACTCCCTCTGTTCCCTTTGCCCTGATTCTTTGGGTGCCTCTTACTCTCCTGCCTTCCCATAATGCTCTGTACTGAACCTTCCACGAGCAACATTGGAGCTACAGCAGTCCTGGAGGCTAGCCCTCCCTGCCTCTCTCCTAGCCTGTCTGGGCCCCTTCCTGGGCTCAAGTTGTTCTGTCTCTGAAGGCCATGTCTGGCCATGTCTCCAAAGGCCAGAATTTTCTGAGTTCTACTCAGGCCCATTTCTGGGAAGCTGACCCAGGGCTATGCAGTAGTGCAGCCCAGCAAGACAGCACCCCTAGCTCGCATCCCCAGTAGCCTAGAGGTGGGACCTCTCCTCTGTGACTGTGCGCTGGGGGTGCCGGCTCAGCTGGTAAGATATGGCCACAGATATTTTAGTCAGGAACAAAACTGCAATGTTTATTTTCTTCAGAAAAAAACATTTAGAGTTTTTTTTTTTTAAAGCTCCTTCGTGTAGATGGAATCTAGGTATGTTATTGTTTAAGAAAAAAGTGTTTGTGGTGCATCAGTCACCCGTTTAGTTCTGAACATGATTTATGTGAGGAAATGGTTTTTCTTTTTTTTAAAAAAAGAATTAAGCTGGAGATATATCCCCGTACGATGCTTCTGTGAAAATGCGGCTTTGTCCAGGCTGTTAATGCAAGTTGTAACAGTGCGGCAGGGAGGCACTGTTTACATGTTACATTCCTCTGTGCAGTCAAAATAAGCCTGGAGGGTCTACAGTAGCATTTCTGTATTTTATCAGCTTGGGCTGGGGCAGAGGGGGAGGCCCTGCTCACACTTGGAGGGGCTGTTTCTGCTAGATTTATTTGCCTTATAAATATCCCCTGTGTTTATTTTAACTCGCCTTTAAAATGGAGCTGAAATTAATATGGATCCCAGGGCTGTCCCCGTGGCCCCAGGGTGCCTTCCAGAGCCGGGTGACACTTTGACATGGCTCATCTAGAAGGCCAGGTCAGCAGCCAAGGGTGCACGGCACCTCTGGGCCTATGCCTGCAGTGGGCACTGTCTGCTGAGTGGCGTTTAGTGCTGAGGAAGAGCCGTCTATATGGTCCAGCCCCAGATCCTCGGTGGGATCCGCAGAACCTTCAGAATGTTTCTTTTGTTTTGTTTACCTGGCAGAGGCAGCAGCCAGGACTTATTTTCTAGTGCACATGTATGGGGAGTGAGGATTAACACCACCTAGTCATGGGGAACCTGAACTATGGTGACTATAGTCATGGTGACTATCTATACCTGTCTGGGTTCCCAGGATTCCCTCCCACTGCCTTTGCCCCTGAGCATCAAATGAGGGGTCCCTTTCCTCTGTAGATGACATCTGGGTCTCAGAGAACCCAGGGCTGGCCAGATGGCAGAGATGAGGCACTTATGTCTGAGTCCTGTCTCTAGGAGACATGGTTAAGTGATAACCTTCACCCTGCAGTTGGTGCTGGCCAAGCTGGCCCACACCTGTCAGCTGATAGAGCACCCGGCTAGAACCAGGGTGTTAGCAGTTCTCATAGTGAGAACCCCTGAACTTGCGGAGGTGGCTTCAGACTCCTTGTCTAATCTTAGAGTGCTGAGACTGAGCAGTATGGGGCCAAGGGTAGGACGGCAAGTTGGCACCTGCCCAGTCTTGGTCACCCAGTCTCCAGTGTGTGCCCGGCCTGCCTTTTCAGAGCAACTGAAACTGTCAACATCCAGAACAGGTTGGAGGAGGGAGACCAGAACACAGGGCCCCTTCGGGGAAAGCCAGTGGTGAGACAATGGGTACTGTGGCGGGCACCACGGCCAGTGCAGGTGTGGAAGGTGACTGGTGCCCTGTGGGAAATCTGTCCCATGGATACAGCAAGGCCCTGGCAATGGGAGGATGAAGGGGAAAAGATAAGCTTGCTCCTTAACCCTGCTTTAGGGAGGTTGAATGTGGCCTTGGGAGTCATGGGCTTGCACTGGGTATGTAGTAACAAGGGAGTGGCAGGAGCTAGCCCTGCCTTTAACTCTGCAGCTCAGACTGTCTTCCTGTACCTCCATACCTCCAGAAAGCCTGACTCTAACCCTGTAGATCACGCTGTCTCTCTGCACCCCAACACCCCCAGGAAGCCTCTGTATTCTACTGATTTTCAAGCCTGACTCCCAACTGACGAGGCCCAGCATTCTTTTTTTTTATTAATTTTGTTTTGGTTTTTTATTTTTGTTTTGTTTGTTTGTTTGTTTTTTGGTTTTTTGAGACAGGGTTTCTCTGTGTAGCCTTGGCTGTCCTGGAACTCACTCTGTAGACCAGGCTGGCCTTGAACTCAGAAATCTGCCTGCCTCTGCCTCCCAAGGGCTGGGATTAAAGGTGTGTGCCACCACTGCCCGGCTCAGGCCCAGTATTCTTGACCCCTCTTCTGTACTTCTAGATGCCCAAACCATGAACCAGGGTTCCAGTCACCCTATTCCACGTCCTGTTGCCTCCAGCAGGCTGCTCAGTAGGTGCTGTTGCTAGTCTCACTGTTTCTGCTAGCAACCAAGGTGAGGATGCTGCAGCGAGCGAGTGAGCCCTGGCTCAGTGGCTTCTCCCACGCTGGGCCTGAGACCCAGGGGCTGAGTTGCTGTCCCCAGGTACTTCTTCCTGATGTTCCTTCACACTGCTTCAGGTCCCCAAAAGGCTTATAGCACTTGGGGCCAACCTCTCCCACTACTGTTTGTCCCATTCAGAGTGTCCTGGCTACACACCACACTGCCCATGACTGTCCACTCCCATGTGCCCTTGCCAACCTGAGGCTTTGTGTCTCTGGGCACTATGAAGCTGAGATAGTGTTTTGTGTTTTGAGACAGGGTCTCTAGTGCAGGCTAGTCTGAAACCTACTGTGCTACCCAAGTCAGCCTCAATTGCATGAAGACCCCACCCCATCCTGTCTCACTTTCCTGTGTGCTGTGACTACACGTGTGAATCAGCATGCCCTACTAGAGTGTTTTTACAGTAGGCTGATTTAATGCTGTCGTCAGAGTTGGTCATGGAAGTAGCTCTGCTCTGACCCTCATAAAGTCAGGAAGCTGGCCAAGGTATTGTGTCCATTTTTCTCCCATCCTAAGCACAGGAGATGGGAAGTCTCATTTTATCTAGAGGAGCCACTTAGAGTCATGGTTGCATAGTATTCTCATTTTCTGCTTGTTTCTATTTCGTGTGAGAAGTCTGGTGTAGCAGAAGGTAGAGCAGCTATCAGCCTAGGACTTGATTCTCAGCTTTTTTGCTTGTTTGCCTGTGTGGGGCAAGGGCCCTGGGTAGCTTCCACTACTCAGGGCTTGGGGGGGGGAGGGGTAGACCCCCAAGGGTTGGGTGCTGCTGGCAGGTCATGTTGAGGCAGATCTGGAGCCAGCTCCACCAGGATGCAGGATTGTGGCATCTCCTCTCAAGTGCTGCTTCCGTGGAGTGTCTGGAGCTCTGCAGGTTTTGACTGGCACTTCCTGGACTGGTAGGACTTCCAAGGAGCCAGGTGCTCTTGTGAGACTGTCACTTGTGTGGGTGTGCCTCCTGGAGAGGAGATTAGGGTCCTGCAGGCCAAGAGGCAGACTGTAAGCCTAGCTTCACAGGTCTATGTTAATGCCCTTGTGTCTGCTTCCTCCTGCTTTCAATTCTGACAAGCAAGCCACCCTGTGATTAGACTAATCTCATGGTAGTCATGCATCCCTGGAGAATGCTGGCACTAAGAGGCACAGAGACACCACACACACACACACACACACACACACACACACACGCAGATGGGGTTCAAGGCTGCCAGGGTGTAGGATAGTGACTACTGGTTGAGCAAAGATCTGGGCTCTGGTTTTTAAATGTAGTGTTAAGTCCCAGGCTTCCAAACCCCCTTCCAGACTGCCACCACTGCTGTCTCCCAGGCTGCAGCTGCATTGGTCGCTGTGCCTTCGTAGCTGGTCCTGGATGAGCACAGCAGAGCTGCCAGCCTCTCTTAGGGAACTGGCTCAGATCTGGAAGCTTCACGGTTTGTCTCTGCTTTTGTTTCAGTGTCTTTTTTTTTTTTTTTTTTTTTTTTTAAAGTGTCCAGGCTGGCTTCACACTCGCTGCGTAGCTCAAGTTGGCCTTGAATTTATGATCCTCCTACCTCATTTCCCGAGTGCTGGGATTATTGACATATGTGGCCATTCCTAGAACCTCAGTCCTCCGAGTTCTTGTGTTCATCTTTCAAAGAATAAACATTCCCATTAATTGGTCAATTAGAGGGAGAGGCGGAGTAAGAAAAACCAATGCTGACTGTCATCATAGCTCATAAAACAAATGGCCCAAGGTCACTGTCCATTCAAGCACGATGCCAGCTTTCATAGCGATCTCAGTGCGTACTCTCAAGACTCCCCCACCCCCAGGAATGTGCCTGCCTGTGGGTGTCTATCTCTCCTGTGTGTGCTCTGGAGTTGGCAATTTGGACTTGGTAGCCTGAGGGCTGGGGGCACCTGGGAAATGGTACCTCACCTCCTGCTATGGGACCACCTCAGAAGGAGGTCCATGGCGCTCATGGTGCTGTGCTGGAACAGATGGTGATCCCTGCTGCCCGCCCACCCATCTCCTACACCCAGCCTGCTTTGTGGGAGGCTGGGAGGCACACGTGGACTGCAGAAACAGAAGAGTCGGATCCAGGAGACTGCTTACTTCGTGCTCAGTAATGTGGTAGGAGGGCCTAGAAATGGGGGGTTGGGGACTACAGCTGGCTTGGAGAGAGTCTGAAGGGAGTTTGAGGTAACAGAGAGGCCCAGTCATCAACAGAAGGGCTACACTGATGCTGCCCCACTGGGTCAGGAACCCCATAGTTTGTGGGAGGTATGAGCTGGGCACTGCTCTCTAAGGAGTTGCGAGCAGAGGCACTGCTTGTTCGATGCTCACAGACTTTCTTTACCATCTACCCTACAGGTGAGGCAGAATGACCAAAGCAGCTCAATTCTGTTTGCAGCTCAAGTAACTCGTAGTTTCCTATCTTAAGTGGCTCAAAGCTCTCACCATATATATCAAAAAGTGTTAGGCTTTATACTTTGGAAAGCATCTCTCCTGTGTGGGCGTGTGCGTGGGGTGTTCCCAGGGGGCCTGGAAAGCACCTCTGTTCTCCCAGCCTGCTGGGGATCCCAGGATCCCCAGTCCATAGTCATAACATGCTGAGTGGAGTTATATGACCAGCTGGGGCCATCTTGTACTCAGCCAGAAAGTGTGGTTCTGTCCCCAGCTTCTGTGCAGAGCCGCATGCCAGATGGTTCCCGCAGGGCACCTGCACAAGTATTCTGAGGGATCCGCCGCTTTTTGAAATGGAATTATATCATTAGTACTTGCCAGGATTAGTACTGACATCAGGCTTATCCATCCTTACATCACCTGCTCTTGTTCAAAGACTGAAGGGGTGATCTGACGAGCCCACCCACGTGCAGCCGCCCTGGCTGGGAATCCTCTTTTCCCCAGTCCTTTTGCATGAGTGTGCCCATACTGTGCTTGTGTGTTTGCATGGATGTGCATATGAGAGGATGTGGGCAGGTGTGCGTGACTACCTGTCTATGCCAGTGTGTTTATAGTGTGTATGTATGTGCATGCAAAGGGCTTTTCATGTTTGCATGTTCCTGTATGTGTACACATATGTGCACGTATGTGTGAATGCATGTATATGTATGTGGAGTATGGAGCTGACCATGAGAGCATTAAAATGACTGTTTCTGGTAGGTCACAGTGTCATGTTCTGGCTCTGGCAGGGAGGCAGGGGGATGATCTCTCAGCCTTGGACACATGTGTTGTGGGGTTGAGTCATGGGCCCTGGTCATGGCTGCTTACCATAAGCCACTGTCCCCATTCTGTTCCTCTTGGTGTCCTGGGCCATCCCTGCTTCCATCCTGGCTTAAGAGGTTCTGAGGAGCCTAAGACAAGACTCACCTGTGGTCAGAAAGAAACTCTGTGCTTCTGAGGGACATCTCTCAACATGTCTCCTGGGGCCTGGAGCTGCCAGGGCTTTTCACAAGCCAGGTGTTACTTCTCACAGCCCAGGCACCCTTCAGCACCAGGCAATTTGCTGGTCCAGTCGCACTGTTTGTCGTGTTGTATTTCATAGTGGTAGCTGTTGGGAAGTGGGTTCTGTACCTCTGTATCACCTGTTTGAGCAGCCTGCTTCCACTCTCACTGGCTTATGAGTACCTGGTGGGAAGGCTACGGGGCTCATCTTTGTCCCAGCCTTGGAACAACAGCATGTGGCTTTGCTGGTACTCAGTGTGCTCTCTTCTGGTTTTCTCTGCAGGTTGGTGGTTGGAGCCAGTTGTATCCTTTGCCAAAGTGCAGATGGCCATCTTCAGGAAGGATGCTTAGCCCCTCTCCCATTCTCCCTCCTGTTCTCCCTCCTTTCCTGTGTGGGGACTCAGCTGGACCTGCTAGGAGGGGTTTGGGCCCAGGGAACTGTTTGAGGCTGACCTTTGAAGGCTACCACTTCCTGACCCTCACACTAAGCCGGCTGGGGCAGCTGGAGAGGGCTGTGAGGCAGTCAGGAAGGCCGTGATGAGCCTCTCTCCCTGGAGAGCAGCCCTGATCTGACCTCATTCCTGTGGGAGAAGCAGTCAGGTCAGGAAGGGTCAAGAGGGGAACCCTGAGGGGCTTGGGGGTCAGGACAGGATGTGGGAGGGAAGATGAAAGCCGCAAGCTGGACATAGGAGCACAGGCCATTGGCAGTACTCCCTGGCTCAACCCACAAGGGTCTTCTCCCTGGGTCTGGCCAGCAGCTCTCCATTCAATCTTCAACCCCTCTCCTGGAGGCTGAGATGAAACACCAGAGCCAGGTAGAATCCCATGGAGGCATAACACCAACCAGATAGGTGCTGTTGGGAAAGCTTGAAGCTGGGGCTGGCAGCTTTATGCACTTGAGACCTGGGGTTAGGGAATCTCTGTAGCTTGCATCAGAGGCCCCTTTTGGTGCTGAGCAGTAACATGGATTCCTGGGCTGTTAGAGCAGGGGCCAGGGTCTTTTGCCCCTCTGCTCCCTCTCAGAGTCAGTTAATATGCCTTAGCCCGCTGCTGAAGATGTGGCCCTAGAGTGTGCTGGCTTCCTCACTGGAATTGGACTGGATACCACTGTCATGATGCGCAGCATCCCTCTCCGAGGCTTTGACCAGGTATGCCCAGGAGCCCCTACTCCTGCCTGGGCTCTGCTTCTCCCATGAGGCCATACTCTTGTTTGGCTACCTTACCCTGCCCCAGGCAGGTGCAGGTATGGGGAGAGGCCTAAACCCTCAGAAACAGTTCTTTAAAAACCAGGCACCTTGGCACCAGCCTCTACTCCTGGCACTTGAGAGGCTGAGGCAGGGAGACCATCTGAGTCCAAGAGTGGAAGCCAACCCGAGCAGCACTTCAAGCCCCATCCTCCAAATAAGCCATTTGTTAAAACTAATTTTGAGGTTATCACTGAGATGTCAAATATTCTGTGTCCTCTACCAACGATAGTTCGGTTCCCAGTCATGTTAAACTCTGGTCACAGAAGCCTAGAGAGTCACCTGAAGATAGAGTAAACTGGAACCATGGTCTCATGACTCCTGGCCCCATCATCCTACCCCACAAATGTCTTTTCATCTCATGTAGCTGAGCGTGCGGCTTCGTCCCAAAGCTGTGCCACCACAGCTGAGGGGGTACATACAAAGCCCCTCTACAGGGACACAACATCTGGAGAGTCTCTGAGTATCCTGCTGCCAGGGATATGTTGGCAGTCGACAGAGTGCAGATGTAAAGGGGCCTCTAGAGAGGAGGGCTGCAGACTCGGGCCACGTGGTAACAGACCCACTGGGCACTGAACAGCACCGTAATTTCCCTTAGAGGCCTCCGTGTCTGAGTCCATCAGGCATCTGCTGGCGTATAGAGTGCTAGGCAGCTAATGAGCCAGGTCCTTTGTTTGGACAAATTGAGATGTGGACCCTGATATAAAGGGCTCCTCCTACATGTAGTCCAGCATGAACCACCTCGTGAGGCAGATTCCACAGGTTCTAAATGGTGATTGCTATGCCCTTTAAGAAGCTGTGTCTAGTCACTACTGTTGGCCTGGGAACCGGCCTCAGCTGCAGCTAGGCTGAGGAGACATGGGGCCCCTGGGCAAGGAGGTGGTTGCAACACCTTTGCCAACCCCCAGTCTGGGCCTGCACTGCTGTCTCTGCATTTCTTGGGAGTCAGAGTCTTCTGACAGTTCCTCTACCTCCAGCTTCCTGATGGCAGTGAGCGGGTGTTTGTGACAGTCGGTGAGGACTGGGTAGGGAGTGGAAGGCCTGAAGTGAGGCATGATCCCATGGGATCTGGATCCTGTGACCCAAAAAGGAGGCTGAAGGCTGAATACATCCTCACAGTGCTCTTAGGGTCTGAGCCTGGGAGCCAGGAGGTAGCTGATAGCTCCTCCGACTTGGCAAGGGGACCCAGAGGTGGGGCAGTGGGCACACCCCACCTTCTTCTCTGGGAGAACCCTTTTGGGACCCTAGCAAGGCATGGAGAGCAAGGCAGAGGTTGGGGCTTCTCAGTGCCTGGTGCCAGTAGTGACCTAACCCTCATGGTGTCTCTTTGTGCTTTCCAGCAAATGTCATCTTTGGTCACAGAGCACATGGAGTCTCATGGCACCCAGTTCCTGAAAGGCTGTGTCCCTTCCCTCATCAAAAAACTCCCAACTAACCAACTGCAGGTCACTTGGAAGGACCACGCTTCTGGCAAGGAGGACACAGGCACCTTTGACACTGTCCTGTGGGCCATAGGTAAGGATGCGGCGAGCCACACAGACACTGTCTCTAGCTCAAGGAAACCATATTTCCTTGGAAGAAGGGTCTTCACCTTTCTTCCCTTCACTTCCTGGATCCTCCACTGTGCTGGCTCCTAAGCAGGTTGGCCACGGCCTGGTACACCTTGCAGGCCACTGTGGAAGCTTAGGGACAGACTGTCCACACCTGGCTGTCCCAGACACACTGTCCTTCTATTTCTTTTCCCATTGCCATATAATATTCTGGAAATGCAAATCACAGAAGAGGTTTGTTGGTGACATCATTTAGCAAAGGCATGTGAGGCCTTCCACAGCCCTTCACAGATTGTTTCTAAGGCTTCAGAATAAAACCTAGAGATTCCTCTAGGGCTTAAACCTTGATAGATTTAGCTTCAATGAATTAGATGTTTTCTTTATTAATGTTGTAAATTCAAGCTAGATTTTTGTTTCTTCACTTTGAGGCAGTGTCTCACATAGCCCAAGATAACCTCACATTCCATATACACCCGAGGATGAACTTGAACACCTGATCTTCCCGTCTCTGCTTTCCAAGTACTGGGATTATAGGTGTGCACCACCACATCTGATTTAAGCCAGTTGTTTTTCTCATAAGAATGATATGTAGAGAGATGGAGAGACTATTGGTTGGTAAAGTGCTTTTCACTTAAGCATGAGTTTGCCTCCCACCCCCAGAACCCAAAGTAAAAAGCTGCATTTGGTGGAACCTACTTGTAATTCCAGAGCTGAGGAAGCAGAAGCAGGTGGATCCCTGGGGCTTGCTGGCTAGGCAGCCTAGTCTATTCAGTGAGCTCCAACCATGCCTCAAAGGACAAGGTGGGCAGACAGCCTGTGGGGAATGACACCTGAGGTGGACATCTGGCCTTCACACATATGCACACACATATGCAAACCCTCACGTGTGCATATGTGGCTCAGTGGCATTAAGGGCATTCACACCACAGTGCAGCTGCCACCACTGTCTGTTTGCAGAGCATTGCCCTGCTCTGAAGTCCCTTACTTACCATGCGCCAGCTTCCTCCTGCCCAGGCCCACCACTCCACTTTCTATCTTATTATGATGACTCCAGGAACTGATAAATGGACTCAAACGGCATTTATCTTTTTGTCCCTGGCCTGAGTCACTTATCATAATGTCCTCAAGGTTTATCCGTGTGTCATAATTTCCTTCCTCTTCAAGACTGAACAGTTTTGTTTATCCATCCAGCTGTTGATGGACATGCAGGCTGCTTTCACCTTTTGGTTATTGTCAGTGATACTACAGTGAGCACAAGTGTCCACAGACGAGCTGTTCTGATACAGGCCGGAGGATGTGGTTCTTTAACAGGGGCTTGCCTAGCATGTCCCAGGCCAGGACTTCACACCAGCCTGTGTGCCTTGGCTGTCACTACATAGCCACATGAGTGGTAGGCCCAGTTTTTCATGGGACAAAGGCCTAGCAGGCGAGGCTGTATACTTAGCTGTCGCTGGCTTTGCTAGATATATGGCGTCCCTAGATAGAATCCACTAGGGAGAAGGAGAGAGGTAGCCATGCCTAGTAAAGAAGGTTGTGGGGGCTCAATCAGAGGTCAGTGGGGAGAACAGGGATCCGAGATGCCATTCCTGTCACAGGCACTGTGGCCAAGGTGAATGGGGTCCCCATGGAGCACCATGGTTCTCATTGGTGAGAGTAACATTCACAGAGCGCATTCCCACGTGAAGATCCCTGCCTGCCTCCGTGTGAGTATGTTCTAGCTAGGGCTTCTAGTTTTCCCAGCTTCCTCATGAACTTGCATATGGACACAGGGAATGCCTGGGACAACAGAGACTGATTTCACCACTTTGTCCCAGAATATCTGGGTCTCTGGGGTCAGCCTAATGTGATCCAGGGCTCAGAACCAGATCACCCTCAGATGCCTTTTTTTGGCTCCATCTCAATGAGGCAGGTGGTCTCCAGGTGTGCCAGGGGGCTTCAGGGCACAATAGGCCCCAGGCTAGGGCTTCCTAAGGAGCAGGGCAGTGTCACAGAGCAATGTGCTTCTGGATAAACTTTTTCCTTAATTGTTCAAATGTGTAGAAATCAGAATGAGAGCCAGGCAGCAGTGATGCACTAGGAAGACAGAGCCAGGCAGATTTGCGTGAGTTTGAGGCCAGCCTGGTCTACAGGATGAGTTCCAGGACAGCCAGGGCTACATGGTAAAACCCTGTCTTGAAAAATGGAAAAGGAAGCTGAGGTTGGATCCAGAGGAGATGGACCAGTGGGTCACCCCAAGACACAGGAGAGGTGTGAGTGTGCATCTGAGTGCCCCAGCATATCCTTAGCCAAAAAGGATGTTCTTAGTCCCATTGTGAAAATTAATTTTTAAATACGTTCATTATGAACAGTACAAAAGATTAGGTGACATCTTAGACCTTAAAGTGTCTGGTTTATCTTAAACCTCTGTTTTGTGGTTTTTTGCTTTTTTTGTTTTTTGAGATAGGGTTTCTCTGTGTAGCCCTGATTGACCTAGAACTCACAGAGATCCTCTAGCTTCTGCCTCTTGAGTGCTGGGATTAAAAGTGTTCACATCAGTGCACTACCACTGCCTGGCTGTGTTAGACCTTTCTAAGCGGAAGCGGCGAGGAGACAGCCCCACTTCAAGGTTCTCTGTGGCTCCCTGAGGGCACACAGAACCCTGTCTTTGTTGTTTTGCTTGTTTGCTTTGGTTTTTGAGACAAGGCCTCTCTACATCCACATAGTCCAGGCTGATTGGAACTCACAAGGTAGCCCAAGCTAGTCTCAAACTTGCAGTCTTCCTGCTTCAGTCTCCAAAGTCCTGGACCCACCAGAGTGATGCACCATGCCCATCCATTGTCTTGTCGTTGGACGGTGTGGCCAGGTGCTGTTGGACAGCTGTGGCTCATGGAGTGGGGTCTGTGCCTTTGCAGAACCTGGGTCCTTGGGCTTCCAGGGGGGTTCCCATCAGGCAGAGCCTCTGTCCCTCCCCTGCTGGGAATCTGTTTTACTTTTTGTATGTTCAAAAAGAATATCCCCCAGACAAGCTGCAGGGGTGATTGATGCTGTGGGTAGAAGCTTTTCCAAGTCCTTGGCCTCTGACCCTTCTTCCCCAGGGCTGTGGCAGTGGCGGCAGCGGTTTCTGGCACGCCTTCTGGGTGGTGGGGCTGGCGCTCGCGCGGGCATGTGCTGACTTCACCACCCCCATCCGAGCCAGGTTTTGTAAACATTCAGGAGCCACTTCCCATTTGAACAACTGGGAATGTTTCTTGCTGCTTGTACTGATAAGCCTCCAACAAAGCATTATTTCTGCTTGCTGTAAGATGATGCACTCTGGGGGGGTTCAAATAAAACGGGGTGGGGTGGGGTATTGCATGGCTGGTACCTCAGACATCTCTGTGGGTTGTGCTTTCCATCCAAGCAAGCCGCTGATACTGTCCCAACAAGCTGAACTTTGAGGGACATTTAATAAAAGGGATGGATGCCCTCCTAGCCTCCCATGACATCCATGGATAGAAGGCCTCGGGATGTCACACCTGACCCGGAGAGGACAGTGTTCCGTAGTTGGTGAGAATGTGAGGTTGCAGCCCTGGCAGAGCGGAGCTGCACTCTGAAAGCCAAGAGGGACAGGCAGCCTTCTCCTCCACACAGCCTTGATCTCCAGTGCTGGATTAAACACATTAGCAGTTAAAGCAGTTAATTGCTGTGCTGGGGCCCCTCATTGTTTGTCTCTGAATCACCCGCCCACACCAGGTGTCTCAGATAATAGACTGGGAACCTCAGCGAGGAGGATTTCCTGTCTGCAGATGTGCCGATTACAGCGCTGAGTGAAGACAGTCAGCCTGCACGGTCCAGGCAGGCGGGATCTGCGGCGCGTAGCCCAGAGTTAACCAGTTGTGGCCTGAATCGGGGCTGTCTGTCTGGGGAGCTGGCCCGGGGACAGCCCCTGGCAGATGCCTTCTCAGAGGCTGATTTGGTTTTAAGGAAGGCATGTGGAGCCTCTGGGGAGACTGACCTGTGTCTCTAGGCTGCCAGAGCACATCCAGTTTTCTGTCTCTGCCTAGGATAGATGATGACAAGGCTGAGGCACATCCATTCTTGGGTCGCAGGATTCTTTCACAGTGTGTGGAACAGGACCCTTGCTGCACCTACATAGTCCCTTTTATCATAAGAGCTGGAGACAGCAGCGTTCCTTTCTGAGAAACCAGACTACAGTGGTTGAGTGGCAGGTGACACCTGGGCAGGAGCTCGCCCGATTCTCACCCCAGGCCACTAAGCAATTTCTTCGTCTTTAGGCTTCCTCTTAGGCAGCCTAGCATCTTGTCTTCACCACCATCATCATCATCTTCATGAGTAAACTCCCCATCTGAGTCCCGGCAACCATGTGAGGGCAGCCAGACAGTCCTGACTATTTAGGTATTGGAGCCAGACTTCCCAACTTCCATCTGAACCCATGCGGAGGCTGTATAGGTCATCCACACTGGTGCACCTGGCCCACAACCAGGGAGTCAGGGCCCAGGGAAGCTGTGTGGGGACACCCAGTGCTTGGGGGCCCTACATCAGCCCAGGGTGAGCTGTATAGTCTGGCTCTCCTTCCCTACCAGGACTCTCTCTCTATGCAGACTGCACGTCCATACTGCAGCCACAGCCACACAGCCCTCCCCAGCACTGAGTGCCGGGCGGCAGGAGAAGGGGTAGGAGAATAACCAGAACCAAGCTCCTCGAGGCTGACATTGACCACCAGGAATGATCCAAGCTCTGCAAAAGGGAAGGGGCAGCTTTTGACTGCCTGGGAGTTTTGAGGGGTGGTTTGGTCAGAAGAGGGGCAGAACATGTATACGGCCTAGCCTGAAGTCTCCCACTGTAGTGGGGCCCTCGCAGCTGTAGGTGGGCCTGAGCTGTATTAAGTCAGGGCTATGACAGAAAAAGAGAGGGATAAAGAGAAAAAGGAGAGAGGGGATTCAGAAGTAGACATAGATAACATGCTAGAGGGGCTGCGCTAAGTAAATGGGTTGCTTGTCCTCCCTAAGTACATGATTAAAGAAATAAGAGAGCTGGCCTGGTGACTCTCACTTGTAAACCCTGCACTTTGAGGCAGAAAGACTACCATGAGTCCAAGGGGGAGCATAAGCTAGATGAGAGTTTGGGGCTAGCCTGGGCTAACCCACATATCACCCCCTCCAAAAAAGAGTAAAAGGCTAGAGGTGTAACTTAGTAGAGTGCTTGCGTATCAAGCATAAAGTGGATGTAGGCGTCCACTTCATATAAACTGGTATAAACAGGCACATTCCTGTAATTCCAGCACTGGGATGGCAGGCAGGAGAATCAGTTCAAGATCATCCTCAGCTACATAGTGAGTGGCAGACCAGCGCAGTTTATACGAAACCCTTCCGACAAGAACCCATGAACACAGATAAGGAAAAAGAAGATCTGTTTAAAAAACGCACAGCCTCAATGGACCAGGCAAGCAATAGGTCAGGCTCAGCACATTTGAGTACCACCAGAGCCTCATGGGACAGTTGCCTAGGCTCTCCACACAGGCCTTTGTGGCCCTCAGGCTGTCTCAAGGTCACAGTGTACACTTCTCTGTCCAACCCTGTGCCACCTGGTGTGGCCACATCACTCTGGATCACAGCCCTGCCTATTCCTGCTGGCACTTAAGTCCCACCTCATTTCACGGATTGCCCTTCCCTGGTGGGAACATGTGCTGTAGGCAGGCATGAAATTGGAGGGCACGCTAGTTTAACTAGCGTGGATCAGAGAGGCGCAGGGCGCCGCTTGTGGCCTTCCACCTGCACAGCCTTTATCCCGCAGAGTAACTGGTAAAGACTGATGGCTGCCTTAAGCATTTGGCCTGCTGCCCTCTAGCCACTCCTTGGGGGGTGGTAGGGTCAACTATTAAGGAGGGATGGTGGCAGACCGTGTGTGTGTGTGTGTGTGTGTGTGTGTGTGTGTGTGTTGGGGGGGATGTTGTAGAAGAGTCAGCCAGAGTTGAGCTCTCTCCTTGTAGAAGGAGTGGCAGAGCATCGTGTATTGATTACATGTGAAGCTCTTAAAGGCAAGAAAGGCAACAAATAGGCAAAGGCAGGAATTGGCAGTTCATGAAAGAGAGAGAGAGAGAGAGAGAGAGAGAGAGAGAGAGAGAGAGAGAGAACAAATGCTATTAAGAAATCAGAGACATAAAACAGTTTTATTATTCAGGGAAGTGCAAATTAAAAAGGAGACCAGAGTGTTAAAAGCCCAGCAATCCAGCAAGCACTTGTCAGGAAGCCCCATCCTTCCGGCTCACTTCCCTTCCTCTGAGTGTTAGCACGGAGAAACCAATGGCACTCTGCATGGGATTAGCCAGGTCTTCTCCTTCCTGGTGGAGCCCAGGCAGTAGAGTGCAGGGAGAACAAATGTTCAATGTTGCCACTGCCACACTTACTCTAGAGCTGAGGCTCTGGGCACAGCAGGGTCTGGAGAGGTGCTGAGCACAGTGCAGAGGGACAGCCAGCCACTGTTCAGCATCACCTGAGCACAGTGCAGAGGGACAGACAGCCATCATTCAGCGTCACCTGAGCACAGTTGTTGTGCTTGCTTCTCTCATTTTGTGAGCGCGTCACAGGGTCTGGAGCACCTACAGCCCACTGCTTTGGTGGATGGTCGCTGGATTGTCACCTGCGCCCGTTTTCTACTTTCCTTGCGTTCCAGACCTGAGCTGAAGAGGCGCCTACAACTCTGGTGGGCC
The DNA here is from genome assembly GCF_900095145.1 of Mus pahari. Classification (NCBI taxonomy): domain Eukaryota; kingdom Metazoa; phylum Chordata; class Mammalia; order Rodentia; family Muridae; genus Mus; species Mus pahari. Next base: position 14,206,457 of record NC_034601.1, read on the forward strand.
CTCAGTGTCAGCAGGGACATTGGACTCAGCTTGAGGGAACTGTGGGGCTGTGTCCTAGGTCATGGGGCCCACCCTGCTCCCTGTGGTCTCTGCCCGAGTGAACGGCTCCACAATACAGGATGTCTGGTGAGGGAGGCTTCTCTGGTGTTGGGGCCCACACCATGCTGATAACAGCTTTCTCAGTGTAGCCATAGTCCTTCCCTCCCTTCTTCTACCATCCATTCCAGGAGCAGTAACAAACCACTTGCTACATCTTATCCAAGTTCTTTGCCATACTGAGTTTCTCCTCCTCTAGCCAGCCAGACGTTTGTTCCTCATACTGCAGACTTGACTTAGCTTACATGCCTGTGTACCTCCCAATCGTATATACACATCATGTCCTAAGAAATCTTGGCTTTGCAATAGACCTTGAAGGGCACTTAGTTTCTCCCCTACCTTCTCTCCTGGTACTACTTTCAGATGTATGCATAGTGTATCCCACCCAGCCTTCCCGGAATATTATCCCAGTGCTAAAAAATTTCTCTGGCACAGTGGCACCAAGGCTGTTGTAATGCTATGGCAAGGTCTATGGAAATAAACCTGTTTAGAGGCACAGATCTGCTCTGCTACAGTTGCCCGTAGCATTCAGGTAGTGAGTGTTGTATGTAGCCTGTACCACAGAGGTCTTCCTGTGAAGTAGTCATGAGCATCTAGGTTTGTGTAAGAATACTTGCTCTTCACACAGTGACAAACAACTCAGTGACACGTTTGTCAAAATGTATCTCTGTCATTAATTGTATTAATTTAATCATTTAATTGTATTTTTATTTCTGTAAGGATCTTGGTACAGAGCTTCTTTGGCATCTGCAAGAGCACTGGTTACCATAGTTACCACAAGGAACACAAAGAGATGCTCTTGGCCTCACAGGACCAGGTGGGCATATGTGTAGGAAGATCATGAACAATGTGGCCAGCATCGAGAGCAGCCTACTAGTGTTTCCCTTGGCCACTCCAGCTCCAGCACGATTACCAGGAGGCAGTGAGTGCAGCAAACTGGACCCAGCAGCTGGAGAAGGGACCCGAGGATTGAACCTCAGGCCCCTAAGCTCCTGAGCCTTTATCTCCTCCTATGCACTCCATCTCTACCCATGGCCCAGCTCCTTCCTCTGATGTGGCCTCCCACTGCCTGAGTCTAGGCTGATCCCCATGGTGCCTGCTTGCCCACACCCAGTTCCTGTGGCTGAGTAGTGCCAAGAGGCTGGAGCCAGGCCCAAGCCAACTATAGCAGCCAGGCTTAGCCGAGTCTCTGTGTTTTGACTTCCCCATCCAGCATAACAGCTGGAGACTTAAAGATTCATCTGCCAGATGTTTAGGTGGGCGCCACCCACTTCCTGGACTGAACTCTAGCTTGTCCCAGATACCAAGAACTATGGGAACTATGCCTTTGATGCCAAATCACCTCTGTCAGTGGGGAATTGTCTTGAGCTCCTGAGAGGCATAAGCGGTCTAGTTCTGGGGGACCTGCTCAGGGGCCACAGTTATCTGAATTCAAGACAAAGAGGACCTCCCCTGACCGCTGAGCTATGATGAAGCTCACACGCTACCCTTCCTGAAGGCTCAGAACTGTGTGGAGCATGAGGAGACAGATACACTGACACCAAGAGGAACAAGCCTGTCCCTTCCCTGTCCTGGACTTTGTTCCCAAAAACTGAAGCTGAGGGTGAGCATGGTGCAGTTCACACACTGTCTGAAAACCCACCTGCTTTCAGCTGTGAATGGTGTGCTGGACAGCTACAGGGTTGTGTAGGAGAGGGCAAGCTGAGACCTGTGCTCTGGAGACCTGGCTGCCAGCCGTACTTATTCAGCACCATTACTGGCTCCTGGTGAGGGGGTGTCAAGCCTACTCTGAGGGTCTGGGCAGGGCATGGATTTGCTTGTTCTTCCGGTTGGCTCCGGTCAGCATGCTCCTTGCACGGCACATGTTGCAGGCTATCCTGATGAGTTCTGGACACACAGGGCCTAGTCTGTCCATGCAGGCAGATAGTCTGTTGGTGGGAGGTGACACTTGGAGCCTGTCTGGAGGAGGCATGCAGGGGACACAGGAAGGATCAAATACATCCCAAGAGTTGTGGCACTTGAGAACACGTAAGAGTGACTTCCCAGTAAAGAACCATGTAAGGAAGCGCCAGCCAGTTAGCTCGAGTGGGGCCTGCATGGACCAGATACCCCACAGTTTATACAGATAGGACAGCCACCTGGCTGGGGTCACCCCAGACAGTGGTGTCTGCCCTTTGAGACATGCTGCCTTTCTTGTATCATGCTTTGCTGTGTCCTTACAGCTCGATGGAGCCTGGCTTCCTTGGAGGTTGGGGGGCCTTGGATAGCCCAGGCTGAAACCAGGGCCACTCCAGGGCTCTTTGTGCTTCAATACTTGTTTTTGTGGTCAAAACTACATATTTTGGAAGAGAAGAAACCATGACTTTCCTGTACAAATTTGACATTACAGGATGTTAACAGTCTTCTTGGAATGGTGCATAGATATCTATGTAAGTTCCATGTTAAGAGCGAATCCACACCACGAGAACATGAACATTCCCTGCCTCCTCAGAGCCGTTGGCTTGTGCATCTGAGAGTTTCCACAGCTCTGGACTCACTGAGGGTACATTAGTGCTGGCCACGAAACCTTGTACATGTAAGGCAGGTGTTCTGCCACAGTTCATTCATTGCTATTTTTCAGACAGGGTCTCATGTAGCCCAGGATGGTTCAAACATTCTGAATAGCCAAGGATGAGCTTGACCTTCTATTTCCACACCCTGATGCTGGGATTGAACCCAGTACTTCACACATGCTGGACAGACACTCTACCAGCTGAGCACATACATACTGTGCTTGCTTGTGCCCGAGTGACAGCGTAGCAGTTCAGTACCTAACACTGATTCACAGTCACTCTTGGGAGTCACCTACACATGGGCCAAGTGCATGAAGGGTGGGGGAGCCTGCTTGCAGATGTGGGTTCTTGGTTTGGGAAGGGGCTCCCAAACTGTCCCCCGAGGATGCTGAGAGAACTGTAGTGATCCTGTCATTTGCTCTCACAGCCTGTTGCTTTGTTTATTTAAAATTGTTTGTGGTTTTTGGAATTTTTTTCCTTGTGTTAGTGTCTCTTTTGAATATATAAACCATGTATAAGCCAAACAAACAAACAAAAGTGTCAAAGGATGTGTTTAGACTAGGATTTTTCACCTCTGTCCTACTGTCTTCTCTTCCTTTTGTTTGTTTTGCCTTTTTGAGACAGGGTCTTGCAATACAGCTTTGGCTGACCTAGAACCTACTCTGAAGCTACCTGAGTACTGCGGTGGTAGCCATGTGTCACCATGACTGACCTCTTCCCCTCTTTATAGGGCACCGGTTTTAATCTTTTTTTTTTTTTTTTTTTTTTTTTTTTTTTTTCGAGACAGGATTTCTCTGTATAGCCCTGGCTGTCCTGGAACTCACTTTGTAGACCAGGCTGTCTCGAACTCAGAAATCCGTCTGCCTCTGCCTCCCGAGTGCTGGGATTAAAGGCGTGCACCACCACGCCCGGTGGTTTTAATCTTCTTTTTATTGATTTCTTTGACAAACATGTGTATGTGTGTACACTTGTATGTGGGTGCACCCTGTCTTCACAAGGGGACACTGGCGTGCCCTGCTCAAGGCCCCCTCAGTTAACCTCAGGGGCTTCCCTTGTCACCAACATCAGAGATGCTTGTGCTGAAATTCAAGCACATAGTCCTCAGGGGCTCGCCTGGGACCCATGGTAGTCCCAGATACAGAAGAAAGACAGGACTCTCTCCACAAAAAGACTGGTGACCCAGGCAGCTATCTTGGGAAGAAGCTGTACTGGCAGCTCTGTGGAAGGAAAGCAGGAAGGGGCCAGAGAATCCTGTCACATTTAATTAAGTAGCCCTTGAAGGGACTGAGAAGGTTAAGTTTTCCAGGGCCCGGCACTGAGGAGGTTGAGAAGCTACTCGTATCCACGCTGACCTCCCCCACACGGGTGGCCTTTGTATCTTCGTGAAGGTCTCTGTCTCTTGGGTCACCTGTAGAGCCCAGGTTGTCTCACCTTTGGCTATGGGAGCAACCTTCCTCTGCACTGTTAGATGTAATATACTACTATGCCACCTAGTCTCATGAAATCAGAAGAACAGGGTTAGTGGATGAAGCTAGCCCAACGTGTGTGAGGCCCTGGGTCCATCCAACACTGCAAAACAGACGAGACCAGCACACAAAGGAATGAAGGAGCATATCACTGTGGAAAGGTGAAAGCCTGTGAACGTAGACAAGGGGCAAACAGAAGACATATGGCTGAGGTTGGTTAGGGCCTATTGGATGTTGAAGGCCACTATAGGCCCTGCCACCTAGACCTGTATGACCCTGCGTGCTGTCCCCATTTAAAGAGACCTAGAGGCCCCACCTGGGCAGAGGCCCTGAGCATGGGCTAAAGACACAGCTCTGAGGTCTCATGCTCCCCTAGTCTATCCAGTAAGGCATTAGGTGTCCCTGAGAAGAGACCCAGGAGTGAACTGCAGTTCTAGTGTCATGGAGTCAAGCAAATCAGGCTTGGTGTGAGGACAGCACAGCAAAGACAGACAGACAGACAGTCAGACAGGTGCGTACAACACCATTTCACCTTCTAGGGAGGCCTGGTTTCTCCTGATTTGGAAACCACTGATACTGGTTCTGGGAGGGTGCATGGAAGGTTCTAGAGTCCGGCCCCTGAAAACTAATGTCATGCTATTGTTGTATCATCAGACACCTGATTCGTACCCATGTTTCAGAAATCATCATTCGAGAGGGACACCATCCTCAGACCAGACTGGCCTCAAACTCAGAGATCCACCTGCCTCTCTGCCTTCCCAGTGCTGGGATGAAAGGCATGTGACACCGTGTCCAGCCAGCCCTGGTTGTTTTGTTTTGTCTGCTTGTTTGTATTTTTTAGACAGATTATATGTTTATCCCAGGCTGACCCTGAACTTGTTATCTTCCTGCCTCAGCCTTCCAAGAGCTAGGATCTTGTGTGCGTGTGCGTATCACTGCATCTGGTTGAAATATTTTAAGTAAAACTAACCCATGCCAAAACCGCTAACCCAAATATTTCAATTTCCTCCGTCTTTTCTTAAAGGGCGAGTTCCAGAAACCAGAACTTTGAATCTGGAGAAGGCTGGCATTAATACCAACCCTGTGAATCAGAAGATTATTGTGGATGCCCAAGAGGCCACCTCTGTCCCCCACATCTATGCCATTGGAGATGTTGCTGAGGTATGCTCTGTGGCTGTCTGGCTAACCACTCCTATTTTTGTGTTTTCACCTGTTTCAGTTGGGCGTGGAGATGAACATGATGTAGGCTCTGCTGTTCTCAGGTAAGATACGTGTCTCTCTAATCCCAGAGCACAATCACAGGATTCAACTCTAGGCACTAGTCAGGTGATCCTGGGAAGGGCTGAGCACTACCCTCTGCTCCTTCTGACGCTTTGCCTTTCTGAGAGGCTCAGGGTGGGACAGTTTTAAAGTGGGAGCTGCAGAGATGGCTGAGCAGGTAAGAGCACTGGCTGCTCTCCCAGGGAACCTGGATCCCTTGCATCCACATGGCAGTCCATAACCATCTGTAACTTCAGTTTCCCGGTATCTGACACCCTCTTGCCTCTTTAGCTACCAAGCACACATGTGGAGCACACAGACATGCATGCAGGCAAAATACCCATACACAAAATAAAGTTTTAAAAATTTATTTATTGCCGGGCGGTGGTGGCGCACACCTTTAATCCCAGCACTTGGGAGACAGAGACAAGTGGATTTCTGAGTTCGAGGCCAGCCTGGTGTACAAAATGAATTCCAGGATATCCAGGGCTACACAGAGAAACCCTGTCTTGAAAAAACAAAACAAAACAAAACAAAACAAAAAACAACAACAAAAAATGATCTATTTTACATGTATTAGCATTCTATCAGCATGTATACCTGCATGCCAGAAGAGGGCATCAGAACCCAGTACAGATGGATATGAGTCACCATGTGGTTGCTGGGAATTGAACTCAAGACCTCTAGAAAAGCAGACAGTACCGCTGAACCCTATCTCCAGCTCCCACAACATAATTCTTAAAACAGAGTTAGCTGTTGCTGGACATGACCTTGGAGAAGTCTTATGGCCACTGAAGGAGGCCAGCCCCAGTTCAGGCCATCTGGCCTTGTCCTTGCCCCTGTTCCCCCTCTGATCCTGAGGCTGTTTCAGTTCCCTTGCTGACGAGGCTGTCGCTGATCTTTCTTGGGCGAGGGACTCAGTGTGGGGAAGGTATGGGGCTTTGGATCCATCCCTGCTAACCTGTCCTGTGGCTGTGGACACTTCCTCAGAGTCCCTCTGTGTCCCTCTCTTCCATGGAGATCATGGACCACAGCACCTCCCTGGTGATGGTGAAGCCCTGGCTTGGGACAGCCACAGTTGCTGTCCTTCACAAGCCCCTCTTGCTCCATCAGGCCTGGATCTCTGAGTCCTTAGAGCCTTAGGAGTAGCATGTACTGACCCATCCTGATTTAACAGGGGAGCTGCTCAGGAGGCCCCTGCTTAGACATGCTGATGGGTGACCCCAGAGTCCCCAGGCCCTCTTGTCTTTGTGCTGAGACCTGCCATATCTTCCACAAGTATGTTTCTGTCCCAGGGCTGCTATAACAAGAGGCCTGAGGTTAAATCTGAGTGTGGGCAAGCTGTGCTCCTCAGTACCTTCTAGGACATTATCTCCTGCCTCCTCCATGCTGGGCCTGGGTGGTCCTTGAACCCCAGCTCTGTGCCATCATCACTGACAGTCTCCTCCAGGTGCTCTATGCCCTCCTTTGTCTCCTGCAGATTGTCCTTCATCAGACTCAAGACCCATGTAAACCCTGTATGTTATACACAAACCTCATTTCCAAATAAACTTAACTTCCAAGTTCTAAGCAGGTTATTTTTTTCCCCTTTGGTAGGGGTACTCTGTTTAACCCACCCTGGTATATTCCTGCCTTGAGTGTTTTGAGTGTTGAACATCACTAGTTACCAGGAGGAACCACTAGTTACACCACAGAATCATGTATATGGGATGGGGACCATTCTGGTAGGAGACATAAGCTGGGGTAACTGAAGGTTCTGGTTGGAAGCGAAGCAGGCCAGGCAAGAGCGCCTGGTACCTATGCCTTCCAGATGGCTGCTCTGCCTTGGTCCCCTTTGGAACTCACTTTGGAAAATGTAGAGAGGAATCTGGGGAGATGGAGCCAGTGGTTGAGTCTAATATGTCCCAGTAGAACTCCTGCTGGGTCAGCATGGCTCCTGGACTCTTTGGTGTGCCCAGAGGGGTCCCCTACAACTGTCAAAATGCTCAGATATGAGCCGTGGCCACTGTACACGATACCATCGGGCCCTGTGTTTTAAGTTCAGGAACATGTAACTCTCTAAGAGGTGCCTGACTCTCACTGCTGCCAGGTACCCGCCTCAGAGATGTCAGTTCCAAGGAGGACTGCATGAAAAGTACCACAGAGCTTTCTGCCCGGTGCACCTCCCTCCTGGTCATTTCCCCATCTAAACTTCTTTTTATGTGTGGACCTCATGTGTGCCTGGTGCACATGGAAGCCAGAAGAGGGCATCAGGTGCCCTGGAACTGAAGTTATAAAGAATTGTTAGCTTTCATATGGATCCTGAAACCCAGGTCTTGTGGAAGAGCAGCCAATGCTCTTCACCACTGAGCCATCTCTCCAGCACTTTACACCACTATCTAATTCAGGCTCAGGCCACGAACCTGGGCAGTGTGGTTGCTTGGTTTCTGCCTGTTGCTGATTTGGATGTTGTAGTCTCCAACTATAGGCCTCATCTCTGTTTTGTGAGCACTGTACCCTGAGATAGCACCTGTGTTGTCTCAGAAGAGAGACATCGAGTGTGTCTCAGTCTAGCACACAGTGCTGGGTTGCCACTGGCATTGTGGCACAGGAAAAGCCTTTATTTTAAAATTTCAATTCACAGTTTAAAAGATGATTGTAAGCATGAAGTTAATATCCCTGCATTCAGGTCAGGCCAGCAGCTAAAGAGCCTAGGGTGAAGTAGTGGTGGTGTTTAATGGGGTAAGGTGTGCTGCGTGGGGATGTTTCCTGTGTTACTCAGGCCCGATGGAATGCGCTGGCTGGAAGTATAGTTTATCTCTGTAGATCTCTACTCATTTCTGGAATGCCAAACAGCATCTGCATTTCCTGCTACAGAGGCGATTGGCAGTGGGGGTCTGAGCTCCTGCAAGCAGGAACACCCGAGGCGACATGCGCCCTGAGACAAAGTGGTCTCCTGCAGAATGACACTGATTTGGGATTTGTCATGGACTGTGACAAGCATGTCAAGCTGTGTGTCAGGAGCACGTGACATGCTTGGGGCCATATGAACCAGACCCCGAGTCACTGGGAACCATGGGCAGGATCTCTTTGGAGCTCTGTCATGGGACAAGCACCTTGAGATCATCAGTGTGGCTTATTCAGAGAAGAGCCTGTGCAAGTGAGCGTAGTGGGGCTAAGCCCGGCTGCTCTTTCCCTCCTCTGGATGATAAGCAGATCCACAGGACCTGGGATTCTCACTGGGGGAAATCAGCCTTGCGTGCTGAAGACTTTTGAGGTTGGCACTGCTTGTGGTTGCCACAGCCTGACAGCTCATGTCCACATCTTTGAAGCCTGTGGCATGGTGTTGTGAGTCTTCAACCACCTGCTAGGAGGGCGATGGGTGGTGGTGTGGTCTCTACACAGGCTGTCTGCAGTATGATACTGTTGTCCTCTTCCCTCAGGGGCGGCCTGAGCTGACACCCACGGCTATCAAGGCAGGAAAGCTTCTGGCTCAGCGGCTCTTTGGGAGATCCTCAACCTTAATGGATTACAGCAATGTGAGTTCCTTTAAAGGACCCAGGTCAAGCTAGGGAAGGCTTGGCTGGTTCTTCTGGGGTAAGGAGTGATTGCATCTATGTGCCTGCGTGTACATGTATACATGCGTGCACACATGGGTATGTGCATGTGTATATGTGCACACTGATGTGGGTACCTGCAGCACATGAGCAGGAGGATACAGTCTTTAGGGCCATGTGAACCAGACCCCGAGTCACTGGGAACTATGAGCAGGATCTCCTCTGAGCTCTGTCATGGGACCAGCACATCAGTGGGTTCAGAGGAAAGCCTGTGTCAGTGAGCTATCCCTGGCAGCTCAGAAACAATGAGTGGCCACCTGCTGTGTTCATGTGTGGCTGGGTCCCTGGCCTCAGATTAGTGCTCAAGTGTCACTCAAGAGATGCATCTTCAATTTGGGAGAGGGGGAGAGGGGGACGACAAGANAAAAAAAAAAAAAAAAAAAAAAAAAAATAGCATATCTGATTCCTGACCTACTTTCCAGGTTCCTACAACTGTCTTTACACCACTGGAGTATGGCTGTGTGGGGCTGTCTGAAGAGGAGGCTGTGGCTCTCCATGGCCAGGAGCATGTAGAGGTAGGGAACTCTCCTCCACAGAGCCCCTCTATAGATTGGAGGTCTGGTAAACAAGGGCTACTTCTGGAGGCTGCTCTTGGCAGGGCATAGTGTGGGGCCCCACAGGACAGGAGTGTTGGGGAGCAGCTCCAGAAACAAGGGAAGCCTCTGGCAGCTTTAGTGTGTGCCCAAGCTTCACTTCTCTGGTCCCACTGAACGTCCCCTGCAGCCCTGGTGTCCACCCGGGGCTCTGACGGCTGCCTTCCTCTGAGGTCTTAGGATCTGGTAGCCTCCGATGCCCCGCCCCCAGCTACACTGTGTGTACTAGAAGCACTGCTGAGGTTCCTGGCATTACCACCAGAGCCTTGGACATCTGCTGCCCATTCTACTTCAGCCTGCAGAGAGCTTGCAACAGAAGGTCTCAGGTCCTGGTGCTGCTGTGTAGGGCTCTCCCTTACTCTTAGGGGGAGGTGTCTCCCTTAACATGAATGGCTCTTCTACCTTCTTGCCCAGGCTAGCCTGCTCTTACCCACCTGCTCCTTCACCTTCCTAGGACTCTCCTGAGGTTTCCAACAGTCAAGATGCTCAGACTCCCAGCCCAAGTTCTGTCCTCTACCCAAACTCTTCTAGTGCTTCCAGGCCCAATGCTCTGACTGGAACCTTCATCCTAAGCAAAAGTATTTTCACTGGGCCAGGATGATTTGGGAAGTCTGCAGCAGCAGGCTGGCTGTGGCCCCCTGGGGTACCTTCAGAATAGTTTGAGGTAGCTGGAAGCTTTGAAAGCTGCCACAGAGTAGAAGCTGGAAGACTTTGGTGCGGGTCTTCCTGTTGCAGCAGCTGTGAGGCCCAGGTCACTAGGCTGTAGAGTTTGCCCGCTCCATGTACCCAGGCCCTCCATCATGGAGACAGGTCTGACAGGCCGGCCTCCCCAGCACTTTATTTGCTATTTTTGTTAGATTCATCATAAGTACACTAGGACATGTGTTCATAGCATTTTATAATGTTTTATGTTTCATGATGTTGAATGGCCAAACATTCTTGTTTGTTTTTTCTTCAGTTCTGTCTTGCTTAGAACAATATTCTCTGAAGCCCTATTAATTAATAATGGCTGTGTAGCACATGTGGGGCCCTGCTCATTTTTTATATGGCCGTAGCCCTGAACACACTGTCAAGCCCTTCATGGGTGCTGAAAGCCCTTGTCCCACAGCTCCAGTGTGGCTGGGGCCTGCCCTGCCCCTCCTCTCGGCTGAAGCTCGGGCCAAGCCAGGCAGGCAGCCATCTGAGAGCCGTTTCTCCTCACATGAGTAGGATAGGCATTAGTACACCAGCGATTTGCCAGAGGTCTTCCTGTCTAGACTACACTGGTCTTGGGGAGGCCTGGATCTCCCCAACATATACTTTTCAGGGATACCCAGTACCAGTACCATGGCTCAAACCACTGGCTCTGTGTTGTGTCAGGGCTACTGGCACCTCAGCAATGTGATGCCTACTCTCTGTAGTGTTCAGTGGGAAGTCTGAGATCTGGTGGGAGAGGGTTTATCTGCAGACTATCCGACTGTGGGTAAGGCTACCTAAACATAGGAGCACACACTGTCTAAAACCAGCTGAGATGTTTCCACATTTTGTACTATAACCCTTGGGTCACACAAGTGCCCTTGGGTCTAAGACTATAGGCCTGTGCTGGGCATGGCCACTGACTCAGTGCTGGTATCTTGTTCCTCAGGTTTACCATGCATATTATAAACCCCTAGAGTTCACAGTGGCGGATCGGGATGCATCACAGTGCTACATAAAGGTGAGTGTGTTTAGGGGCCAGGGATGGGGTGCACTGGGACTAAGAGGGGAAAAGCTAGCTACCATGGAGAACACTCTGATAGCCACAGGGCAGAACAGCGAATATTAGCCACTTTCCTCATGTGACAGAGTACCTACAAAAGCAGCTTAAGGAAGGAAGGGTTTACTGTGTCTCACAGTTTAAGGGAAGGCATGGTGGCAGGAGCTGAAACAGCTGCTCACTTTGATCTGCAGTTAAGCAAAGAGCTGAATGCTGGTGCTTAGCTCACATTTTCTTTTTTATGCAGTCTGAATTCCAGTCTATGGAATGGGTTACAATGGGTAACCTCTGGGGTGGTTCAGCCCACAATTATAATGGGTAGCCTATGGAATGGTGCTGCCCACAGTTGCAATGGGTAGCCTATACAGTGTGACTGCCCACAGTTACAATTGGTAGCCTAGGGAATGGTGCTGCCCACAGTTGCAATGGGTTGCCTATGGAATGGGACTGCCTACAGTTACAATGGGCACCCAATGGAATGGTGCTGTCTAATTATAATGGGTCTGTCCACCACAATCAAGGTAATGTAGAAACTTCCTCATAGATTTTATCTTCTAGGTGTCTAATAGGTCCTGTCAAATTGACTACTGCAAATGGAAACCTCTGAGGGCTGCAGAGATGGGACATGCAGGTCCCTATGGTTGGGTGGGTCTCCTGTGGCTAAGTGATAGTCAAAAACACTGTGACTTTCAGATGGTATGCATGAGGGAGCCCCCACAACTGGTGTTGGGCCTGCACTTCCTTGGCCCCAACGCTGGAGAAGTCACCCAAGGATTTGCTCTTGGGATCAAGTAAGTCCTGTAGAATCTTGGCTGTTTTGAACTGTAGCTTCTTCCCTCTGTGTTTTGACAGTACAGTTTGTGTTAGTTGTTTTGACAATAGTGGAAGCTGCTGGATCCACATTTTTGGGGGAGGGGAGTTTGTACATTTTGGGGAGAGGGAGTGTAGCATGGCTATCTCCTAAGAATTGTCTATGTGTATTCTATGGATTCCTTTCTAGTGTTTGTGCTACAATTATTGGGTTATAAGAGCTCTTTGCATGTTAAGGAAATCAATATTATAAAAAGAAACTTCCAGAAATTCTTCCAGCAACTGAATTGTCTGGGCAGTGACCCACATGCAGCACAATGAATGGAAATATGCTGTGGGACAACCCTGTCCCATTAATCCCAGGGCTCTCCCTGGTCCAGCTGGTCTTGCGGATGCCCTGCTTACCGTCATCCACACCTTGCATCCATAGTGGACACTATCCACATAGGCTCCAGCATGATGTTTAGAAGTTACACCTAGCTTATGGGTCCTATAGTGATTACTCTGGAATAAAGTCCCATGTGATAGCTCAGATCTCCTAAGGACTACAGATATATATTCCAAAGACATGGGCTCATCTGGGTCTTATAGCCCATGCATGGGAGAACTTTATCACCAGCCATTGCCCTAACACATTTGTAGGTCAGGCAGGCCTGAGGTTTGCTGTCCTATGATAGGTGTGGCTCCATCTAGGTATCTGGCCCAAATCCCGTCTCACCCACATAATCCTTGAACATGTTAGCCCTATTCCTCTGTCGAAATCCTCTCTCCCCTGTCCCTAGACCTCTTATCCCCAAAGCCCAGCTCTTGGCCACACTCATGCTCCTAGCCCACTGGGGACCCTGATATCCACACACTTTTCTCCTGTCCACCTCTCTCTATGCCTTCTCACCTCTGTCTCCTTCAGGGATCTATCCTCAGAGCTGTGAATACATGTACATGCCACATAAATACAATCCAAACAAAAACTCATACAGCCTTAGCCTGGGACTCAGACACACAGTCAAACTGGGCAGCTCTTTCCTCGTACACCAAGACCTAGAGTCAGCCTCACTCATTTGGCCATGTTACTAAAATACCAGAGAATGGTTTTGGTTGTGGCAGAGCAATCCCTGAGGCTGTAGAGCATGGTGGTTCTCTACTGCCTGCAGGTGGAGACATTGATGGTTTGAGCATGCTAGTATTTCAGACACAGTCGGGAAGCCTTGGGGCGGATCTCTCCACTAGGAACTCCTGGCTGTATTTGAAGAGCATGCACCTGTTGTTCAAGTAGGGTGTTTACCTGCCAAACCCTGCATGGCGCAGGGCGTGCACATTAGGAAAGCTGTTAGTTTCAACTCTGTACCACCTGTGCCCTGCAGGGTGTCCATAAGTGCTGTGCCTCCCAAAGAGGTAGACGGTAATCACTGAGAATGTGCATTCATGCAGGTGTACATGTAGCCACCTGAAATGCCCACAGCAGTCATTAATCTATAGATCTTTGGCAGCTAGACTGGGGCACCTGGGTGGAGGCCAAGAGATGGGCTGACAGTGGAGGCTGTTCTCAGAGGACCAGTGGCTAGTCTGAAGCTAGATTACCTCCCTTCATGCACTTGCTCTGAGTTGACAGAATGCCATCCACAGAACAACCAACTTCCTGGCCTTGTGCTTGAGTGTCATATGTTCACGTGTAGATTTCTGAGTAGAGCTGGGTGGGTGGGTGGGTATAGGCTGCAGTCAAAAGTGACTGGGCTGGGCGATTCCTGCCATACCTTGACAGTGACAGAGCAGGCCTCGAGGAAGGGGCAATTAGGACTGGAGAGCAGGCAGCCAGGACAGCAACCCAAGGGAAGGTTGGCTAGGAGGGTCTGAGGTGGGTAGCAACCTGACATTTGTGGACAGTGGGTGTTTGCTGGGAGGCAGTGGGCAGACCAGCATAGGCGTGGAGAGATATTCTTAGTGCTGACTCAGTAAGGAAATCACATGCCTTCTAAGACCTTCCCAGGGTCAGAATATCATGGACAGATCTCCCCCTGCCACCTACCCACCCCTGCTGACCACTTACCATCCCCCTCTTGATGTGTGCAGGTGTGGGGCTTCATATGCACAGGTGATGCAGACAGTAGGAATCCATCCCACCTGCTCTGAGGAGGTGGTCAAGCTGCACATCTCCAAGCGCTCTGGCCTGGAGCCTACTGTGACTGGTTGCTGAGGTTAAGTCACCATCCCTGCTGAGCTAAGGACACACAGTGTGCCATGTGCCCAATAGAAGGCTCCTCAGACACCTGGGTCCAGGTGAGCAGGCTTGAGAAGAGAGTATGTCACTATCGTCATGGGAGCCACCATGTTGGGCATGATGCGGGTACATGGTGAGGCTATCTAGAACAGGTAAGTTTCTCACCTTGGTCAGGCCACAGTAGCCTAGAAACAGGGCCAAAGGGGGACCATGGAGGATCCCTGAAGGACACGTAAGAAACCTGCCTGCCTGGTCACTGCTGTTCCCCTCATGCAGCGGTATCACGAGGCTGGGCTCTCACAGTCTTTGTGTGCCATTTTGTCCCTGCAGTGAGCCTAAGTGTCAACTCATTTCCTCCTTGCCCAGAAGGTGGAGATACCGTCTTGTACATGGCTGACTGGCCACTGCATGTGGCTCTTCTGTAGCTTGTACAACCAGGCTGGCCGACTGGGCAGCCAGGAGGCACAGTGCATCACCAGCCATTGTAGTTTCCTGAGGAAGAAGAAATTGGCGAGGGCCTTCTGCCCCTGCAGTGACACTTCTGTCTGACTGCATCCTTCAGAATCCCCAGTCCTTGATCTGCAAGTTATAGCCCGTCCTGTCGTCTCTCTTTGCTGTCACTTCTTGGTCTGGGCCCTTTGGTAACCACTCTTCTTGATAGAACTGAGGAAGCTATAGAAAGTCCTTTCCCCTCAAGATGCCCTCTGTCTGGTCTGAGCATCTGAGTAGTGGTTCTCTGACAGGGGCCTGTCTGGGCATTCACACACCTGTTCCACCACAGCTTCTCCAAGCCCGGGCTGCATCTGTCACCAGGGGCTCTAGGGAAGCTCATCCCAGATTATTATTCCTTTCAGGGCTTTTGTTTGTTTGTTTGTTTTTTGTTAAGAGCTCAGTTTATGGTTTTATCAAAATATTTTTGTAGCAACTGCAGTGCTCTCTTTGCTCAGTCTGGGTTGGGGGAGGGGTGGGGAGGACTCTCGTCACGGGCTTATTTTCAGTCTCTCACGGGTCTCTGGTGGCTTGGGGTAAACATGGCTAGGCCAGTGTGTGCAGGCCCATGCTGACCCCCACCTGTTATTGGCAGGACTGGAAGGCCTTGCTGCCTCTCAAAGATCTAAGATGTGGATGGACCACCGTGTGTCCTGCAGGGATGACTACACCCCTACATCCTCTGGCCAGCCTCGGACACTCCCAGCGTCAGATGATGATGGCCTGGGCAGAAACCCCATGTGGGCCGCCCAGGTTTGAACCCCTGGCATTTCTGGAGCACTAATAAAGAGGATGTTTTACTAAAGCATATCTGCGTATGTGGTCCCCAGTGTCACATGATAGTAGCTTCTACTCAGGATCTGCTACCACCAGAACCATAATATATGGAGCTGCAGTGTCTCAGAGTTCCCAGCAGCCACTGGGAGGAACAGCCCTGACCTGAGCCTTACACTGATCTGACCCTTCTGGCCCCTGGTAGGATCCAGCATTTCCAACCATCCTCATCCTCCCTTCAACTACTGACTCAGGTCTCCTAGGTATCCCTACTGGACCTTCTGCCGAGGTCTGTACCTTCTCCGTAAGGTCTCTGTGTGCATCTTGGAGCAAGGGTGGCCCACCTCCAGCAGTCATCGAGGGTCAGGAACAGGAGGATAGGGTTTGGCAGGGTCGTTTGAGGTTTTCTCTCTTAACTGAACATCATTCACCTCCTTAGATTTCCACTGTGATCCTCCAAGTCAGCTTGTGGACTGGTTTTGGTTAATCCTCCACATGGAAGCTTGATGGGCTAGGGAGAGCGTGCCAGTCATTGCAAGGAGAGACAGCCCTGACAGTGAGGGGCAGGGCCTTGCAGTATGCTGAGGCTTTAGCCGAGGCTAATCTCACTGTCTTCCTTAAGAAAACATCACTTAGCCTGGCCCGGGAGCCTTGGATGGGACCCTGCTTGTCAGCCAACAAAGGAATGTGTTTGCACCTTAATGGGCCTACCTGAGCCTGGCTGGAAGTGGAAGTGTGCAAGGCGCTCTCAGACGCCCAATTAAGACGCCAAGTGCAGAAGCAGATCAGCCATGTCCTATTTAATGCACCACTGGTGGCACGCCCCAGCCTGCCAGGATCCTGGGGTGTGGCTGGGGGGGGGCAGGGTGCTCCTCTAGCTTGAGGTTTTGTCTGTCTCGGAGGCAGAAGAGGTCAGCTAACACCTGCTGCTTCAGGCCAGTGGAGTAGAAACCTTCTGGAGTCTGCCCAGGTGCATTCCATGGGTACCAGAGCCCTGGAGGAGGAGGGGGAGCAGGCAAGCCCCTCAAAGTGACTTTGGTACTTGGTGGTGATCGAATAGAGGCAATCTGTGACTTGTCCTTTGCACACACTGGCCTATAGCTTCTTGCCTACCCAGCCAACCAGTGACATCCATACAGGTCTCACCAGAGCAGTGAGCTGGCCAGTACAGCTTCAAACACTGGCCTGGCTATGGGGCCCAGAAGGAGACGTTCAGGAGACTACAAAGGCAGCCCAGTGTTCTAGGGAGACCTGGGCCCAGAGCCCTCACTCAGTTATCTGTGGAGCCAGAACAAAACCTAGAAGACGCCATCAGGGCAAATGTGCACAGACTAGGAACTACCCTAAACCTTTCACTGAGGGCTGAGGTGCCTTGCACTGAAGGCAGAGCCAGTGCCAGAAACAGGACCCATGCATGAGCTGTGTCAGCAATGGCATGTGTCCTGAGTATCTACCCTGCAGAGCTGCATGACCAGTCCCATCGCTGGACCAGAAAGGCTAGAATGCCCCAGGGTTTGGTGCTCCCCAACCCAGGGCCAGGTGCTCCCTTGGGCTGCCTCCTCTCTGCCTTTGCATGTTTTTATGATGCAATGAAAATATGTTTTTAATTCCTCAGATTGTTCTGTGTAACCTGCAATTACCCCCGGCAATGTTTTACACACCTCTGCTTGTGACTCTGGATTGCGCAAGGGTATGGGAAGGAGAGGAGCGGGTAGGGGCTCCCTCCCTGCTTCACGGCCTTGGCTGTCTTGGGAAGCGCCCATCTCTAGCACTTTGCCCTCCCTGTCCACACCACCCCTACTTTTGCTTGCTGTCCTGAGATCCCCGTGCTGCAGGCACACAGAGAAGGGTTTGAGGACCAGACTGAGGGCACAGTGGTGGAGGTCAGAGCCCAGCAGAGGATAGAAAAGAGCCATGGGTTCTTGGGGTACAGTTGCTAAGATTGCACCCTACCCCATTCTGTGTATCACAAAGCCCTCTGGGGATCCTGCCTCTACTCAGCTGGCAACAGAGGGCATGTGTACTTCCTGCCTTTCTGGGAGTGACAGCTATCTCCATGTCCTGACTCGGCACCCTTGCCAGCAAGTAGACTTGCCTGTAAGAAGCAGCAGCATCTGTCTCAAGCCTCAGATAGAAGCTTGTCCCTGAGATCTACATTTTCGTTCTTTGCTACCTAGACATACGACTCAATTCCGTAAGTAGCTAACCCAGCAGTAATGCCCAAGCAGAACCAGTGTCTGGACCCCAGTGTGACACAGACCCAGTCAAACCATCCTTCCCCACGCCCAGCACTCACATACTGCATGCTTCCTGGAGCTCTGGACCAGCCGGGACTTCTTAGAACACCTTGAGACTGCTGTCCAGCTTATCTGTCAGGGAGCCTGTGCCCTTCAAGAGATCCAGGATTCAAAGGCCATTGTCACCCCAGGTGGTGGTGGTGCACACCTTTAATCCCAGCACTCGGGAGGCAGAGGCAGGCGGATTTTTTTTTAAGTTCGAGGCCAGCCTGGTCTACAGAGTGAGTTCCAGGATAGCCAGGGCTACACAGAGAAACCCTGTCTCAAAAAAAACAAACAAACAAGCAAACAAAAAAAAACAAAAAAACAAAAAAGAAAGGCAGAATCAGACAGATCTCTGAGTTTGAGGCCAGCACGGTCTACAGAGTGAATTCCAGGACAGCCAGGACCACACAGAAACCTGTCTCAAACAAACAAATGAGGCCATGTCACTATTTTGGCTCAGGGTTTCTGGTCCCTCCCTGATCAGAGGCTCTACCAAATGAGACACATGATTGTGTGTCTTCCCTCTGCCTTAGCTGTCCCTCTGGATGCTACTGTCTCTGCATCCAGTAACCTTGGGTGACATACTCCAGGCAAGGGCACCTCCTTACAATGGCTGGCCTGGCCTCTGCCTATCTGTCCTTCTACCTCCCTAGTCAGTCCATCCTTAGTTTCAATTGGGATACACATGGAGACTGAGTGAAGTCACACCGGGACATGATTAGGCATTCCTATAGCTTGAGGCCAGCAGGTAGGCATTGGATGCTTAGGAGTGGACCACACAGGTCTGACCCCCTTTGGAAGCATCTGTGACCAGGTCATCCAAATGACCTGTGACAGGCCTGGCTCGTGGGGGCCAACTCCAGCCCCGGAGAAAAGTGTACTTTCCTGACCCAAACTTGCAGGCTGTGGGCTTCCTGCGGGCAGGAGCCTCAGCCCAACACTAACTGGGGTAGGGGCTAGAACAAGAGTTTCCAGACTCTTTCCTGGTCAAGTGGGAAACTCAAGCAGCAGCCCCTGTCTTGGCCAGTGTTCTAGTGCTGTGAAGAGACACCATGACCACAGCAACTCTTAGAAAAGAAAGCATTTGATTGCGGCTTGCTTACAGTTTTAGAGGTTTAGGCCATTCTCAGCCTAGCAGGAGAACGTCAGCACACAGGCAGACAAGGAGCTGGGGAGGCAGCTGAGAGTTCTACATCTGGTTCCACGGGCAGCAAGAAAGAGGCACCGGGCCTGGCTTAGGCCCTTGAAACCTTGAAGTCCACCCCCAGTGACACATTTCCTCCTACACAGCCATACCTCCTAATGTCTCCCAAGTAGTGCCGCTCCCTCATGACTAAACATTTAAATATGTGAGCCTCTGGGGGCCATTTTTATTCAAACCACCATAACCCCCAAATCTGCCCTAATGAGCCCTCAGCACAAGATGTCTCCTAAGGAACCTGAGCTGAGTACAAGCCTCTACAGCAGTTGAGCTGGCCTCATTTTCTGTCCCCTTGTTGTCTCCAGAAGCTGCCGGTTCCGCTGGAAGCCTAGAGCCAACAGAACGCATAGGGCTTTGTCCAGCCTTATGTCCTTCCTGAACTAGGCAAAGGCACAAATAAATAAATGGAGCCACACATGTGTGCCTTGCTCTCACAGACAACAGAAGGCAACAGGAGGGGACTGCCAGACTCAGTCCCTGCCTGTCCCTCACAGGCGGGTGAAGGTCTCTCTGGTGCTGTGAGACGGGACACTCCAGAGTTGTGGAGATGCCTCTGTCCTGCCATCACCGTGGCCCAGTTGCTTAGCAACCCTCCCAGACAGGGTAGAAATAAAAAGTTGCCCAGAGAGACTGGGGAGGGCTTGCCCAACCATGACCCAAAATGTTCAGGATGTGAAATAACTAGGCAGAAGATTCTTCAACACGAGGTGCCGAGAGGCCTCTAGAGAACTGGGAGATAGCACCGGACCACGGGCTGATGGATAGAGGGCTTGAGCCATGGGACATCAGGTTTTACATGCCTTATTTGTAACCCACTTCCAAAGCCCAGGACACACTCCTGGGGTCATGGTTCCTGTTTCCAGAACCCATTATGACAGGGCGAGGTTTTGACAATGGCTGAAGACAGTGACTAAGTTTCCATCAATGCCACACACAGGTCCTTAGTAAGGAACTGCAGCCACACTTCCCTGCACACCCACGAGCTGAGGGTGGTCCTACCTCTTCATGCAGCGTCACATCATCGCATTCATGCCTGCCATTGCCCACCTGGTATGGCCCAAGACTGATGCTGTTCACTCTGGACAGGGAGCTGTCCTGAGAAGAGGAGGAGGAACAGAAGGCCCATTTGATTGTCAGCCAGCAAAGGCCAATGGCTGCTGGCCCTCACTTTCCTGCAGAACCACCCTGAGCATCCCTGCTGCTGGAAAGTGGCTTCTGCTACTTCCCTTTGCTGTCCCCAGCCCCCTAAGTCCTCCAAGAGCTCTTCTTGTGTTTCTGGTCCACAGCCAAGCGCCTATGATTGCAAGGGCAGCGAGGAGACCTTTCCATCTCCCAGGGGCCTGACAAAGCATCTTAGACCCGAGCCCGCCTAATCTCAGCCCTGCTGCGCTTTATGATACTCAGGTTACCCTAGTCCTGAAACCCAAGCTGGGGTCCCAGGAGTCGTCCCAGTGCTATCTGAGGAGCACACAAGGCCTTCCCAGTAGGCAGTAAGAGGACTCCCTTCATAGGCCTTCTGTGTTCAGTCTGGTTGGTCTTCACCAGAGCAGGGTGCTGGGCACTCATAGGCTGGAAATCCAATCCAGATAGACCCGAGGAGTCTCTTGACACCAGACTCTCCGCTGCCTCGCTGGGCAGGGTAAGGCCTCTTCTCAGGGAGGAAACTCAAAGCCAGCGGCAAAGGCAAAAGCAATGGGCAAGGCAGGCCCAGCCCAAGCCCTTCTAGGGTTTCACGGGACAGCAATTGGGCCTTGTACTTCCATAAAATTAATTTTTTCTCTCCCAATAAAATTGGATATTTTGGGCTTAAAACTGATGATCAAATAACACCAAATGCTTGGGAATAAAGGCAGGACAAGATATAATGTGACCTTGTTCCATAGCAACTGGGGGTTGGGAGCCAGATGGGCACAGCTCCCTGTCTCACTGACCCCAGGGGACAAGTATTGGTCATGGGCCTGACAATGAGCACCGTGGGGAGGCAGGAGGTACCCTGCTGTCTCTTTTGTTCTACTTATGTTAGGAAAGTACACTGCTACGTGTGATGAGAACACCTTTTGTCTCCAGCATCTTCACACACCTTCTGTAGAAACCGATACAATCGGCTCCTAACCCATAAGGGTCAAGCCTTTTTGCAAATGCTTCTCTGCTTGTAGTTTTTAATGCGGTCCCTGCTTGATGCTTGAGGAAAGCACTTCTCAGACCCCCAGGAGTCCCCGTGAGCTAAGCCAGGACTTAGGCATGCCTGCCCTACTGCCCTCCCCTCTCAGGCCTCAGCACCAGGTCCCAGCCTGAGGGATAGGGAGGGTGGGAAGCAAGACCTTCGGAAAGCTTCAATGGCTCATTGTTCTGCCTGCGGTGGCTGGAATTGGGCCGACTCATTATAATAATAAAGTTCTAGCACTCAGCCAGTGGCTGGGTTTCCATAGCTTGGGGAGTATTTCGTTTTCAAAGTCTAGGGAGGGAAACTGTGTATAAATGGAGTTTGTTGTTCACTTAAGGCCAAGTCTCCCATCCCATGCTTCATCCACTCAGGTGTTGTACCTGTCAGCTTCCCAGCACCCAGGCATGCCAGGGCAGCAAACACCACTAGGAGACCCAATGAGAGTGAATCTTACCACCACCAGCCCAGACAGGTTCATTGCACCCCACCCACTGCACCAGAGGCTGCTGTGAGGACTAAATGGATCAAAGTGGTCATCCGCCATGGACATTCTCCTCAGCACACAGCCGTCTCTATCTAGCTTTTCTTGTTTGCTTTTGAAACAGTCTCAGTGTAGCCTGGACAGTCTGGGATTTCCTATGTTCAAGTCTCAAATTTACAGAGGTCTGCCTGCCTCTGCCTCAAGTAACTGAGCCACCGTAGCCAGCTTTGGCCTGGTCTTTCTGTCATGTTTTATGTGGTTGTCATAGCCCAGAAATGTGCTTTAGCCCTCTGCCTTGGTTGGCTTTGCCTCCTATTGGGTAATAGTCAGTGCAGGGTCTTCCCTCTTGGATATTTTCCCAAAGACTCGCCAAGGTGAGGCACCTGCTCAGGGTGTCTGCAGAATGTCCATTCTGTCATCTGAATGGGTGGTTTCTCTTACCCAAAGAGGCCTTCCATTTATATATATTTAGAGAAAAAAAGAAAAACCACCGGGCTGGTGAGATGGCTAAGTGGGTAAGAGCACCCGACTGCTCTTCCGAAGGTCCGGAGTTCAAATCCCAGCAACCACATGGTGGCTCATAACCATCTGTAACAAGATCTGACGT